>NW_027363469.1:600000-775308 GCF_046119375.1 Phyllobates terribilis | reverse complement strand
TTCTGGTATATGAATAACATGAAGTTTTTCAATGGCAAAAATCAATGAATATTGTAAATGCACAAACAGTAATTTCTCCGCATTGCAAGGTGCAATTCTGAAATTTTTTGCTTTTTCCTGCTCCTTTAAGCATGATAAAGAAGATTCAAAGAGAGTGAGATGCCAGCTCCTTTCATTCAGTCAGTAGCTTCAATCATTTCTGGACGTTTTTCAATGGCAAAAATCAATGAATATTGTAAATGCACAAACAGTAATTTCTCCGCATTGCAAGGTGCAATTCTGAAATTTTTTGCTTTTTCCTGCTCCTCTTAGCATGATAAAGAAGATTCAAAGAGAGTGAGATGCCAGCTCCTTTCATTCAGTCAGTAGCTTCAATCATTTCTGGACGTTTTTCAATGGCAAAAATCAATGAATATTGTAAATGCACAAACAGTAATTTCTCCGCATTGCAAGGTGCAATTCTGAAATTTTTTGCTTTTTCCTGCTCCTCTTAGCATGATAAAGAAGATTCAAAGAGAGTGAGATGCCAGCTCCTTTCATTCAGTCAGTAGCTTCAAACATTTCTGGTATATGAATAACATGATGTTTTTCAATGGCAAAAATCAATGAATATTGTAAATGCACAAACAGTAATTTCTCCGCATTGCAAGGTGCAATTCTGAAATTTTTTGCTTTTTCCTGCTCCTCTTAGCATGATAAAGAAGATTCAAAGAGAGTGAGATGCCAGCTCCTTTCATTCAGTAAGTAGCTTCAATCATTTCTGGACGTTTTTCAATGGCAAAAATCAATGAATATTGTAAATGCACAAACAGTAATTTCTCCGCATTGCAAGGTGCAATTCTGAAATTTTTTGCTTTTTCCTGCTCCTCTTAGCATGATAAACAAGATTCAAAGAGAGTGAGATGCCAGCTCCTTTCATTCAGTCAGTAGCTTCAATCATTTCTGGACGTTTTTCAATGGCAAAAATCAATGAATATTGTAAATGCACAAACAGTAATTTCTCCGCATTGCAAGGTGCAATTCTGAAATTTTTTGCTTTTTCCTGCTCCTCTTAGCATGATAAAGAAGATTCAAAGAGAGTGAGATGCCAGCTCTTTTCATTCAGTCAGTAGCTTCAAACATTTCTGGTATATGAATAACATGATGTTTTTCAATGGCAAAAATCAATGAATATTGTAAATGCACAAACAGTAATTTCTCCGCATTGAAAGGTGCAATTCTGAAATTTTTTGCTTTTTCCTGCTCCTCTTAGCATGATAAAGAAGATTCAAAGAGAGTGAGATGCCAGCTCCTTTCATTCAGTCAGTAGCTTCAATCATTTCTGGACGTTTTTCAATGGCAAAAATCAATGAATATTGTAAATGCACAAACAGTAATTTCTCCGCATTGCAAGGTGCAATTCTGAAATTTTTTGCTTTTTCCTGCTCCTCTTAGCATGATAAAGAAGATTCAAAGAGAGTGAGATGCCAGCTCCTTTCATTCAGTCAGTAGCTTCAATCATTTCTGGTATATGAATAACATGAAGTTTTTCAATGGCAAAAATCAATGAATATTGTAAATGCACAAACAGTAATTTCTCCGCATTGCAAGGTGCAATTCTGAAATTTTTTGCTTTTTCCTGCTCCTCTAAGCATGATAAAGAAGATTCAAAGAGAGTGAGATGCCAGCTCCTTTCATTCAGTCAGTAGCTTCAATCATTTCTGGACGTTTTTCAATGGCAAAAATCAATGAATATTGTAAATGCACAAACAGTAATTTCTCCGCATTGCAAGGTGCAATTCTGAAATTTTTTGCTTTTTCCTGCTCCTCTTAGCATGATAAAGAAGATTCAAAGAGAGTGAGATGCCAGCTCCTTTCATTCAGTCAGTAGCTTCAATCATTTCTGGACGTTTTTCAATGGCAAAAATCAATGAATATTGTAAATGCACAAACAGTAATTTCTCCGCATTGCAAGGTGCAATTCTGAAATTTTTTGCTTTTTCCTGCTCCTCTTAGCATGATAAAGAAGATTCAAAGAGAGTGAGATGCCAGCTCCTTTCATTCAGTAAGTAGCTTCAATCATTTCTGGACGTTTTTCAATGGCAAAAATCAATGAATATTGTAAATGCACAAACAGTAATTTCTCCGCATTGCAAGGTGCAATTCTGAAATTTTTTGCTTTTTCCTGCTCCTCTTAGCATGATAAAGAAGATTCAAAGAGAGTGAGATGCCAGCTCCTTTCATTCAGTAAGTAGCTTCAATCATTTCTGGACGTTTTTCAATGGCAAAAATCAATGAATATTGTAAATGCACAAACAGTAATTTCTCCGCATTGCAAGGTGCAATTCTGAAATTTTTTGCTTTTTCCTGCTCCTCTTAGCATGATAAACAAGATTCAAAGAGAGTGAGATGCCAGCTCCTTTCATTCAGTCAGTAGCTTCAATCATTTCTGGACGTTTTTCAATGGCAAAAATCAATGAATATTGTAAATGCACAAACAGTAATTTCTCCGCATTGCAAGGTGCAATTCTGAAATTTTTTGCTTTTTCCTGCTCCTCTTAGCATGATAAAGAAGATTCAAAGAGAGTGAGATGCCAGCTCTTTTCATTCAGTCAGTAGCTTCAAACATTTCTGGTATATGAATAACATGATGTTTTTCAATGGCAAAAATCAATGAATATTGTAAATGCACAAACAGTAATTTCTCCGCATTGAAAGGTGCAATTCTGAAATTTTTTGCTTTTTCCTGCTCCTCTTAGCATGATAAAGAAGATTCAAAGAGAGTGAGATGCCAGCTCCTTTCATTCAGTCAGTAGCTTCAATCATTTCTGGACGTTTTTCAATGGCAAAAATCAATGAATATTGTAAATGCACAAACAGTAATTTCTCCGCATTGCAAGGTGCAATTCTGAAATTTTTTGCTTTTTCCTGCTCCTCTTAGCATGATAAAGAAGATTCAAAGAGAGTGAGATGCCAGCTCCTTTCATTCAGTCAGTAGCTTCAATCATTTCTGGTATATGAATAACATGAAGTTTTTCAATGGCAAAAATCAATGAATATTGTAAATGCACAAACAGTAATTTCTCCGCATTGCAAGGTGCAATTCTGAAATTTTTTGCTTTTTCCTGCTCCTCTAAGCATGATAAAGAAGATTCAAAGAGAGTGAGATGCCAGCTCCTTTCATTCAGTCAGTAGCTTCAATCATTTCTGGACGTTTTTCAATGGCAAAAATCAATGAATATTGTAAATGCACAAACAGTAATTTCTCCGCATTGCAAGGTGCAATTCTGAAATTTTTTGCTTTTTCCTGCTCCTCTTAGCATGATAAAGAAGATTCAAAGAGAGTGAGATGCCAGCTCCTTTCATTCAGTCAGTAGCTTCAATCATTTCTGGACGTTTTTCAATGGCAAAAATCAATGAATATTGTAAATGCACAAACAGTAATTTCTCCGCATTGCAAGGTGCAATTCTGAAATTTTTTGCTTTTTCCTGCTCCTCTTAGCATGATAAAGAAGATTCAAAGAGAGTGAGATGCCAGCTCCTTTCATTCAGTCAGTAGCTTCAAACATTTCTGGTATATGAATAACATGATGTTTTTCAATGGCAAAAATCAATGAATATTGTAAATGCACAAACAGTAATTTCTCCGCATTGCAAGCTGCAATTCTGAAATTTTTTGCTTTTTCCTGCTCCTCTTAGCATGATAAAGAAGATTCAAAGAGAGTGAGATGCCAGCTCCTTTCATTCAGTAAGTAGCTTCAATCATTTCTGGACGTTTTTCAATGGCAAAAATCAATGAATATTGTAAATGCACAAACAGTAATTTCTCCGCATTGCAAGGTGCAATTCTGAAATTTTTTGCTTTTTCCTGCTCCTCTTAGCATGATAAACAAGATTCAAAGAGAGTGAGATGCCAGCTCCTTTCATTCAGTCAGTAGCTTCAATCATTTCTGGACGTTTTTCAATGGCAAAAATCAATGAATATTGTAAATGCACAAACAGTAATTTCTCCGCATTGCAAGGTGCAATTCTGAAATTTTTTGCTTTTTCCTGCTCCTCTTAGCATGATAAAGAAGATTCAAAGAGAGTGAGATGCCAGCTCTTTTCATTCAGTCAGTAGCTTCAAACATTTCTGGTATATGAATAACATGATGTTTTTCAATGGCAAAAATCAATGAATATTGTAAATGCACAAACAGTAATTTCTCCGCATTGAAAGGTGCAATTCTGAAATTTTTTGCTTTTTCCTGCTCCTCTTAGCATGATAAAGAAGATTCAAAGAGAGTGAGATGCCAGCTCCTTTCATTCAGTCAGTAGCTTCAATCATTTCTGGACGTTTTTCAATGGCAAAAATCAATGAATATTGTAAATGCACAAACAGTAATTTCTCCGCATTGCAAGGTGCAATTCTGAAATTTTTTGCTTTTTCCTGCTCCTCTTAGCATGATAAAGAAGATTCAAAGAGAGTGAGATGCCAGCTCCTTTCATTCAGTCAGTAGCTTCAATCATTTCTGGTATATGAATAACATGAAGTTTTTCAATGGCAAAAATCAATGAATATTGTAAATGCACAAACAGTAATTTCTCCGCATTGCAAGGTGCAATTCTGAAATTTTTTGCTTTTTCCTGCTCCTCTAAGCATGATAAAGAAGATTCAAAGAGAGTGAGATGCCAGCTCCTTTCATTCAGTCAGTAGCTTCAATCATTTCTGACGTTTTTCAATGGCAAAAATCAATGAATATTGTAAATGCACAAACAGTAATTTCTCCGCATTGCAAGGTGCAATTCTGAAATTTTTTGCTTTTTCCTGCTCCTCTTAGCATGATAAAGAAGATTCAAAGAGAGTGAGATGCCAGCTCCTTTCATTCAGTCAGTAGCTTCAATCATTTCTGGACGTTTTTCAATGGCAAAAATCAATGAATATTGTAAATGCACAAACAGTAATTTCTCCGCATTGCAAGGTGCAATTCTGAAATTTTTTGCTTTTTCCTGCTCCTCTTAGCATGATAAAGAAGATTCAAAGAGAGTGAGATGCCAGCTCCTTTCATTCAGTCAGTAGCTTCAAACATTTCTGGTATATGAATAACATGATGTTTTTCAATGGCAAAAATCAATGAATATTGTAAATGCACAAACAGTAATTTCTCCGCATTGCAAGGTGCAATTCTGAAATTTTTTGCTTTTTCCTGCTCCTCTTAGCATGATAAAGAAGATTCAAAGAGAGTGAGATGCCAGCTCCTTTCATTCAGTAAGTAGCTTCAATCATTTCTGGACGTTTTTCAATGGCAAAAATCAATGAATATTGTAAATGCACAAACAGTAATTTCTCCGCATTGCAAGGTGCAATTCTGAAATTTTTTGCTATTTCCTGCTCCTCTTAGCATGATAAAGAAGATTCAAAGAGAGTGAGATGCCAGCTCCTTTCATTCAGTAAGTAGCTTCAATCATTTCTGGACGTTTTTCAATGGCAAAAATCAATGAATATTGTAAATGCACAAACAGTAATTTCTCCGCATTGCAAGGTGCAATTCTGAAATTTTTTGCTTTTTCCTGCTCCTCTTAGCATGATAAACAAGATTCAAAGAGAGTGAGATGCCAGCTCCTTTCATTCAGTCAGTAGCTTCAATCATTTCTGGACGTTTTTCAATGGCAAAAATCAATGAATATTGTAAATGCACAAACAGTAATTTCTCCGCATTGCAAGGTGCAATTCTGAAATTTTTTGCTTTTTCCTGCTCCTCTTAGCATGATAAAGAAGATTCAAAGAGAGTGAGATGCCAGCTCTTTTCATTCAGTCAGTAGCTTCAAACATTTCTGGTATATGAATAACATGATGTTTTTCAATGGCAAAAATCAATGAATATTGTAAATGCACAAACAGTAATTTCTCCGCATTGAAAGGTGCAATTCTGAAATTTTTTGCTTTTTCCTGCTCCTCTTAGCATGATAAAGAAGATTCAAAGAGAGTGAGATGCCAGCTCCTTTCATTCAGTCAGTAGCTTCAATCATTTCTGGACGTTTTTCAATGGCAAAAATCAATGAATATTGTAAATGCACAAACAGTAATTTCTCCGCATTGCAAGGTGCAATTCTGAAATTTTTTGCTTTTTCCTGCTCCTCTTAGCATGATAAAGAAGATTCAAAGAGAGTGAGATGCCAGCTCCTTTCATTCAGTCAGTAGCTTCAATCATTTCTGGTATATGAATAACATGAAGTTTTTCAATGGCAAAAATCAATGAATATTGTAAATGCACAAACAGTAATTTCTCCGCATTGCAAGGTGCAATTCTGAAATTTTTTGCTTTTTCCTGCTCCTCTAAGCATGATAAAGAAGATTCAAAGAGAGTGAGATGCCAGCTCCTTTCATTCAGTCAGTAGCTTCAATCATTTCTGGACGTTTTTCAATGGCAAAAATCAATGAATATTGTAAATGCACAAACAGTAATTTCTCCGCATTGCAAGGTGCAATTCTGAAATTTTTTGCTTTTTCCTGCTCCTCTTAGCATGATAAACAAGATTCAAAGAGAGTGAGATGCCAGCTCCTTTCATTCAGTCAGTAGCTTCAATCATTTCTGGACGTTTTTCAATGGCAAAAATCAATGAATATTGTAAATGCACAAACAGTAATTTCTCCGCATTGCAAGGTGCAATTCTGAAATTTTTTGCTTTTTCCTGCTCCTCAGCATGATAAAGAAGATTCAAAGAGAGTGAGATGCCAGCTCCTTTCATTCAGTCAGTAGCTTCAAACATTTCTGGTATATGAATAACATGATGTTTTTCAATGGCAAAAATCACTGAATATTGTAAATGCACAAACAGTAATTTCTCCGCATTGCAAGGTGCAATTCTGAAATTTTTTGCTTTTTCCTGCTCCTCTTAGCATGATAAAGAAGATTCAAAGAGAGTGAGATGCCAGCTCCTTTCATTCAGTCAGTAGCTTCAATCATTTCTGGACGTTTTTCAATGGCAAAAATCAATGAATATTGTAAATGCACAAACAGTAATTTCTCCGCATTGCAAGGTGCAATTCTGAAATTTTTTGCTTTTTCCTGCTCCTCTTAGCATGATAAACAAGATTCAAAGAGAGTGAGATGCCAGCTCCTTTCATTCAGTCAGTAGCTTCAATCATTTCTGGACGTTTTTCAATGGCAAAAATCAATGAATATTGTAAATGCACAAACAGTAATTTCTCCGCATTGCAAGGTGCAATTCTGAAATTTTTTGCTTTTTCCTGCTCCTCTTAGCATGATAAAGAAGATTCAAAGAGAGTGAGATGCCAGCTCCTTTCATTCAGTCAGTAGCTTCAAACATTTCTGGTATATGAATAACATGATATTTTTCAATGGCAAAAATCAATGAATATTGTAAATGCACAAACAGTAATTTCTCCGCATTGAAAGGTGCAATTCTGAAATTTTTTGCTTTTTCCTGCTCCTCTTAGCATGATAAAGAAGATTCAAAGAGAGTGAGATGCCAGCTCCTTTCATTCAGTCAGTAGCTTCAATCATTTCTGGACGTTTTTCAATGGCAAAAATCAATGAATATTGTAAATGCACAAACAGTAATTTCTCCGCATTGCAAGGTGCAATTCTGAAATTTTTTGCTTTTTCCTGCTCCTCTTAGCATGATAAACAAGATTCAAACAGAGTGAGATGCCAGCTCCTTTCATTCAGTCAGTAGCTTCAATCATTTCTGGACATTTTTCAATGGCAAAAATCAATGAATATTGTAAATGCACAAACAGTAATTTCTCCGCATTGCAAGGTGCAATTCTGAAATTTTTTGCTTTTTTCTGCTCCTCTTAGCATGATAAAGAAGATTCAAAGAGAGTGAGATGCCAGCTCCTTTCATTCAGTCAGTAGCTTCAAACATTTCTGGTATATGAATAACATGATGTTTTTCAATGGCAAAAATCAATGAATATTGTAAATGCACAAACAGTAATTTCTCCGCATTGCAAGGTGCAATTCTGAAATTTTTTGCTTTTTCCTGCTCCTCTTAGCATGATAAAGAAGATTCAAAGAGAGTGAGATGCCAGCTCCTTTCATTCAGTCAGTAGCTTCAATCATTTCTGGACGTTTTTCAATGGCAAAAATCAATGAATATTGTAAATGCACAAACAGTAATTTCTCCGCATTGCAAGGTGCAATTCTGAAATTTTTTGCTTTTTCCTGCTCCTCTTAGCAAGATAAACAAGATTCAAAGAGAGTGAGATGCCAGCTCCTTTCATTCAGTCAGTAGCTTCAATCATTTCTGGACGTTTTTCAATGGCAAAAATCAATGAATATTGTAAATGCACAAACAGTAATTTCTCCGCATTGCAAGGTGCAATTCTGAAATTTTTTGCTTTTTCCTGCTCCTCTTAGCATGATAAAGAAGATTCAAAGAGAGTGAGATGCCAGCTCCTTTCATTCAGTCAGTAGCTTCAATCATTTCTGGACGTTTTTCAATGGCAAAAATCAATGAATATTGTAAATGCACAAACAGTAATTTCTCCGCATTGCAAGGTGCAATTCTGAAATTTTTTGCTTTTTCCTGCTCCTCTTAGCAAGATAAACAAGATTCAAAGAGAGTGAGATGCCAGCTCCTTTCATTCAGTCAGTAGCTTCAATCATTTCTGGACGTTTTTCAATGGCAAAAATCAATGAATATTGTAAATGCACAAACAGTAATTTCTCCGCATTGCAAGGTGCAATTCTGAAATTTTTTGCTTTTTCCTGCTCCTCTTAGCATGATAAAGAAGATTCAAAGAGAGTGAGATGCCAGCTCCTTTCATTCAGTCAGTAGCTTCAAACATTTCTGGTATATGAATAACATGATGTTTTTCAATGGCAAAAATCAATGAATATTGTAAATGCACAAACAGTAATTTCTCCGCATTGCAAGGTGCAATTTTGAAATTTTTTGCTTTTTCCTGCTCCTCTTAGCATGATAAAAAAGATTCAAAGAGAGTGAGATGCCAGCTCCTTTCATTCAGTCAGTAGCTTCAATCATTTCTGGACGTTTTTCAATGGCAAAAATCAATGAATATTGTAAATGCACAAACAGTAATTTCTCCGCATTGCAAGGTGCAATTCTGAAATTTTTTGCTTTTTCCTGCTCCTCTTAGCATGATAAACAAGATTCAAAGAGAGTGAGATGCCAGCTCCTTTCATTCAGTCAGTAGCTTCAATCATTTCTGGATGTTTTTCAATGGCAAAAATCAATGAATATTGTAAATGCACAAACAGTAATTTCTCCGCATTGCAAGGTGCAATTCTGAAATTTTTTGCTTTTTTCTGCTCCTCTTAGCATGATAAAGAAGATTCAAAGAGAGTGAGATGCCAGCTCCTTTCATTCAGTCAGTAGCTTCAAACATTTCTGGTATATGAATAACATGATGTTTTTCAATGGCAAAAATCAATGAATATTGTAAATGCACAAACAGTAATTTCTCCGCATTGCAAGGTGCAATTCTGAAATTTTTTGCTTTTTCCTGCTCCTCTAAGCATGATAAAGAAGATTCAAAGAGAGTGAGATGCCAGCTCCTTTCATTCAGTCAGTAGCTTCAATCATTTCTGGACGTTTTTCAATGGCAAAAATCAATGAATATTGTAAATGCACAAACAGTAATTTCTCCGCATTGCAAGGTGCAATTCTGAAATTTTTTGCTTTTTCCTGCTCCTCTTAGCATGATAAACAAGATTCAAAGAGAGTGAGATGCCAGCTCCTTTCATTCAGTCAGTAGCTTCAATCATTTCTGGACGTTTTTCAATGGCAAAAATCAATGAATATTGTAAATGCACAAACTAATTTCTCCGCATTGCAAGGTGCAATTCTGAAATTTTTTGCTTTTTCCTGCTCCTCTTAGCATGATAAAGAAGATTCAAAGAGAGTGAGATGCCAGCTCCTTTCATTCAGTCAGTAGCTTCAAACATTTCTGGTATATGAATAACATGATGTTTTTCAATGGCAAAAATCAATGAATATTGTAAATGCACAAACAGTAATTTCTCCGCATTGCAAGGTGCAATTCTGAAATTTTTTGCTTTTTCCTGCTCCTCTTAGCATGATAAAGAAGATTCAAAGAGAGTGAGATGCCAGCTCCTTTCATTCAGTCAGTAGCTTCAATCATTTCTGGACGTTTTCAATGGCAAAAATCAATGAATATTGTAAATGCACAAACAGTAATTTCTCCGCATTGCAAGGTGCAATTCTGAAATTTTTTGCTTTTTCCTGCTCCTCTTAGCATGATAAAGAAGATTCAAAGAGAGTGAGATGCCAGCTCCTTTCATTCAGTAAGTAGCTTCAATCATTTCTGGACGTTTTTCAATGGCAAAAATCAATGAATATTGTAAATGCACAAACAGTAATTTCTCCGCATTGCAAGGTGCAATTCTGAAATTTTTTGCTTTTTCCTGCTCCTCTTAGCATGATAAACAAGATTCAAAGAGAGTGAGATGCCAGCTCCTTTCATTCAGTCAGTAGCTTCAATCATTTCTGGACGTTTTTCAATGGCAAAAATCAATGAATATTGTAAATGCACAAACAGTAATTTCTCCGCATTGCAAGGTGCAATTCTGAAATTTTTTGCTTTTTCCTGCTCCTCTTAGCATGATAAAGAAGATTCAAAGAGATTGAGATGCCAGCTCCTTTCATTCAGTCAGTAGCTTCAATCATTTCTGGACGTTTTTCAATGGCAAAAATCATTGAATATTGTAAATGCACAAAGAGTAATTTCTCCGCATTGCAAGGTGCAATTCTGAAATTTTTTGCTTTTTCCTGCTCCTCTTAGCATGATAAAGAAGATTCAAAGAGAGTGAGATGCCAGCTCCTTTCATTCAGTCAGTAGCTTCAAACATTTCTGGTATATGAATAACATGATGTTTTTCAATGGCAAAAATCAATGAATATTGTAAATGCACAAACAGTAATTTCTCCGCATTGCAAGGTGCAATTCTGAAATTTTTTGCTTTTTCCTGCTCCTCAGCATGATAAAGAAGATTCAAAGAGAGTGAGATGCCAGCTCCTTTCATTCAGTCAGTAGCTTCAATCATTTCTGGACGTTTTTCAATGGCAAAAATCATTG
Source organism: Phyllobates terribilis (assembly GCF_046119375.1). Lineage (NCBI taxonomy): Eukaryota > Metazoa > Chordata > Amphibia > Anura > Dendrobatidae > Phyllobates > Phyllobates terribilis. The sequence goes on along the minus strand of NW_027363469.1, from coordinate 764,261 downwards.
AATATTGTAAATGCACAAACAGTAATTTCTCCGCATTGCAAGGTGCAATTCTGAAATTTTTTGCTTTTTCCTGCTCCTCTTAGCATGATAAACAAGATTCAAAGAGAGTGAGATGCCAGCTCCTTTCATTCAGTCAGTAGCTTCAATCATTTCTGGACGTTTTTCAATGGCAAAAATCAATGAATATTGTAAATGCACAAACTAATTTCTCCGCATTGCAAGGTGCAATTCTGAAATTTTTTGCTTTTTCCTGCTCCTCTTAGCATGATAAAGAAGATTCAAAGAGAGTGAGATGCCAGCTCCTTTCATTCAGTCAGTAGCTTCAAACATTTCTGGTATATGAATAACATGATGTTTTTCAATGGCAAAAATCAATGAATATTGTAAATGCACAAACAGTAATTTCTCCGCATTGCAAGGTGCAATTCTGAAATTTTTTGCCTTTTCCTGCTCCTCTTAGCATGATAAAGAAGATTCAGAGAGTGAGATGCCAGCTCCTTTCATTCAGTCAGTAGCTTCAATCATTTCTGGACGTTTTTCAATGGCAAAAATCAATGAATATTGTAAATGCACAAACAGTAATTTCTCCGCATTGCAAGGTGCAATTCTGAAATTTTTTGCTTTTTCCTGCTCCTCTTAGCATGATAAAGAAGATTCAAAGAGAGTGAGATGCCAGCTCCTTTCATTCAGTCAGTAGCTTCAAACATTTCTGGTATATGAATAACATGATGTTTTTCAATGGCAAAAATCAATGAATATTGTAAATGCACAAACAGTAATTTCTCCGCATTGCAAGGTGCAATTCTGAAATTTTTTGCTTTTTCCTGCTCCTCTTAGCATGATAAAGAAGATTCAAAGAGAGTGAGATGCCAGCTCCTTTCATTCAGTAAGTAGCTTCAATCATTTCTGGACGTTTTTCAATGGCAAAAATCAATGAATATTGTAAATGCACAAACAGTAATTTCTCCGCATTGCAAGGTGCAATTCTGAAATTTTTTGCTTTTTCCTGCTCCTCTTAGCATGATAAACAAGATTCAAAGAGAGTGAGATGCCAGCTCCTTTCATTCAGTCAGTAGCTTCAATCATTTCTGGACGTTTTTCAATGGCAAAAATCAATGAATATTGTAAATGCACAAACAGTAATTTCTCCGCATTGCAAGGTGCAATTCTGAAATTTTTTGCTTTTTCCTGCTCCTCTTAGCATGATAAAGAAGATTCAAAGAGAGTGAGATGCCAGCTCTTTTCATTCAGTCAGTAGCTTCAAACATTTCTGGTATATGAATAACATGATGTTTTTCAATGGCAAAAATCAATGAATATTGTAAATGCACAAACAGTAATTTCTCCGCATTGAAAGGTGCAATTCTGAAATTTTTTGCTTTTTCCTGCTCCTCTTAGCATGATAAAGAAGATTCAAAGAGAGTGAGATGCCAGCTCCTTTGATTCAGTCAGTAGCTTCAATCATTTCTGGACGTTTTTCAATGGCAAAAATCAATGAATATTGTAAATGCACAAACAGTAATTTCTCCGCACTGCAAGGTGCAATTCTGAAATTTTTTGCTTTTTCCTGCTCCTCTTAGCATGATAAAGAAGATTCAAAGAGAGTGAGATGCCAGCTCCTTTCATTCAGTCAGTAGCTTCAATCATTTCTGGTATATGAATAACATGAAGTTTTTCAATGGCAAAAATCAATGAATATTGTAAATGCACAAACAGTAATTTCTCCGCATTGCAAGGTGCAATTCTGAAATTTTTTGCTTTTTCCTGCTCCTCTAAGCATGATAAAGAAGATTCAAAGAGAGTGAGATGCCAGCTCCTTTCATTCAGTCAGTAGCTTCAATCATTTCTGGACGTTTTTCAATGGCAAAAATCAATGAATATTGTAAATGCACAAACAGTAATTTCTCCGCATTGCAAGGTGCAATTCTGAAATTTTTTGCTTTTTCCTGCTCCTCTTAGCATGATAAACAAGATTCAAAGAGAGTGAGATGCCAGCTCCTTTCATTCAGTCAGTAGCTTCAATCATTTCTGGATGTTTTTCAATGGCAAAAATCAATGAATATTGTAAATGCACAAACAGTAATTTCTCCGCATTGCAAGGTGCAATTCTGAAATTTTTTGCTTTTTTCTGCTCCTCTTAGCATGATAAAGAAGATTCAAAGAGAGTGAGATGCCAGCTCCTTTCATTCAGTCAGTAGCTTCAAACATTTCTGGTATATGAATAACATGATGTTTTTCAATGGCAAAAATCAATGAATATTGTAAATGCACAAACAGTAATTTCTCCGCATTGCAAGGTGCAATTCTGAAATTTTTTGCTTTTTCCTGCTCCTCTAAGCATGATAAAGAAGATTCAAAGAGAGTGAGATGCCAGCTCCTTTCATTCAGTCAGTAGCTTCAATCATTTCTGGACGTTTTTCAATGGCAAAAATCAATGAATATTGTAAATGCACAAACAGTAATTTCTCCGCATTGCAAGGTGCAATTCTGAAATTTTTTGCTTTTTCCTGCTCCTCTTAGCATGATAAACAAGATTCAAAGAGAGTGAGATGCCAGCTCTTTTCATTCAGTCAGTAGCTTCAATCATTTCTGGACGTTTTTCAATGGCAAAAATCAATGAATTTTGTAAATGCACAAACTAATTTCTCCGCATTGCAAGGTGCAATTCTGAAATTTTTTGCTTTTTCCTGCTCCTCTTAGCATGATAAAGAAGATTCAAAGAGAGTGAGATGCCAGCTCCTTTCATTCAGTCAGTAGCTTCAAACATTTCTGGTATATGAATAACATGATGTTTTTCAATGGCAAAAATCAATGAATATTGTAAATGCACAAACAGTAATTTCTCCGCATTGCAAGGTGCAATTCTGAAATTTTTTGCTTTTTCCTGCTCCTCTTAGCATGATAAAGAAGATTCAAAGAGAGTGAGATGCCAGCTCCTTTCATTCAGTCAGTAGCTTCAATCATTTCTGGACGTTTTCAATGGCAAAAATCAATGAATATTGTAAATGCACAAACAGTAATTTCTCCGCATTGCAAGGTGCAATTCTGAAATTTTTTGCTTTTTCCTGCTCCTCTTAGCATGATAAAGAAGATTCAAAGAGAGTGAGATGCCAGCTCCTTTCATTCAGTAAGTAGCTTCAATCATTTCTGGACGTTTTTCAATGGCAAAAATCAATGAATATTGTAAATGCACAAACAGTAATTTCTCCGCATTGCAAGGTGCAATTCTGAAATTTTTTGCTTTTTCCTGCTCCTCTTAGCATGATAAACAAGATTCAAAGAGAGTGAGATGCCAGCTCCTTTCATTCAGTCAGTAGCTTCAATCATTTCTGGACGTTTTTCAATGGCAAAAATCAATGAATATTGTAAATGCACAAACAGTAATTTCTCCGCATTGCAAGGTGCAATTCTGAAATTTTTTGCTTTTTCCTGCTCCTCTTAGCATGATAAAGAAGATTCAAAGAGATTGAGATGCCAGCTCCTTTCATTCAGTCAGTAGCTTCAATCATTTCTGGACGTTTTTCAATGGCAAAAATCAATGAATATTGTAAATGCACAAAGAGTAATTTCTCCGCATTGCAAGGTGCAATTCTGAAATTTTTTGCTTTTTCCTGCTCCTCTTAGCATGATAAAGAAGATTCAAAGAGAGTGAGATGCCAGCTCCTTTCATTCAGTCAGTAGCTTCAAACATTTCTGGTATATGAATAACATGATGTTTTTCAATGGCAAAAATCAATGAATATTGTAAATGCACAAACAGTAATTTCTCCGCATTGCAAGGTGCAATTCTGAAATTTTTTGCTTTTTCCTGCTCCGCAGCATGATAAAGAAGATTCAAAGAGAGTGAGATGCCAGCTCCTTTCATTCAGTCAGTAGCTTCAATCATTTCTGGACATTTTTCAATGGCAAAAATCATTGAATATTGTAAATGCACAAACAGTAATTTCTCCGCATTGCAAGGTGCAATTCTGAAATTTTTTGCTTTTTCCTGCTCCTCTTAGCATGATAAACAAGATTCAAAGAGAGTGAGATGCCAGCTCCTTTCATTCAGTCAGTAGCTTCAATCATTTCTGGACGTTTTTCAATGGCAAAAATCAATGAATATTGTAAATGCACAAACTAATTTCTCCGCATTGCAAGGTGCAATTCTGAAATTTTTTGCTTTTTCCTGCTCCTCTTAGCATGATAAAGAAGATTCAAAGAGAGTGAGATGCCAGCTCCTTTCATTCAGTCAGTAGCTTCAAACATTTCTGGTATATGAATAACATGATGTTTTTCAATGGCAAAAATCAATGAATATTGTAAATGCACAAACAGTAATTTCTCCGCATTGCAAGGTGCAATTCTGAAATTTTTTGCTTTTTCCTGCTCCTCTTAGCATGATAAAGAAGATTCAAAGAGAGTGAGATGCCAGCTCCTTTCATTCAGTCAGTAGCTTCAAACATTTCTGGTATATGAATAACATGATGTTTTTCAATGGCAAAAATCAATGAATATTGTAAATGCACAAACAGTAATTTCTCCGCATTGCAAGGTGCAATTCTGAAATTTTTTGCTTTTTCCTGCTCCTCTTAGCATGATAAAGAAGATTCAAAGAGAGTGAGATGCCAGCTCCTTTCATTCAGTAAGTAGCTTCAATCATTTCTGGACGTTTTTCAATGGCAAAAATCAATGAATATTGTAAATGCACAAACAGTAATTTCTCCGCATTGCAAGGTGCAATTCTGAAATTTTTTGCTTTTTCCTGCTCCTCTTAGCATGATAAACAAGATTCAAAGAGAGTGAGATGCCAGCTCCTTTCATTCAGTCAGTAGCTTCAATCATTTCTGGACGTTTTTCAATGGCAAAAATCAATGAATATTGTAAATGCACAAACAGTAATTTCTCCGCATTGCAAGGTGCAATTCTGAAATTTTTTGCTTTTTCCTGCTCCTCTTAGCATGATAAAGAAGATTCAAAGAGAGTGAGATGCCAGCTCTTTTCATTCAGTCAGTAGCTTCAAACATTTCTGGTATATGAATAACATGATGTTTTTCAATGGCAAAAATCAATGAATATTGTAAATGCACAAACAGTAATTTCTCCGCATTGAAAGGTGCAATTCTGAAATTTTTTGCTTTTTCCTGCTCCTCTTAGCATGATAAAGAAGATTCAAAGAGAGTGAGATGCCAGCTCCTTTGATTCAGTCAGTAGCTTCAATCATTTCTGGACGTTTTTCAATGGCAAAAATCAATGAATATTGTAAATGCACAAACAGTAATTTCTCCGCACTGCAAGGTGCAATTCTGAAATTTTTTGCTTTTTCCTGCTCCTCTTAGCATGATAAAGAAGATTCAAAGAGAGTGAGATGCCAGCTCCTTTCATTCAGTCAGTAGCTTCAATCATTTCTGGTATATGAATAACATGAAGTTTTTCAATGGCAAAAATCAATGAATATTGTAAATGCACAAACAGTAATTTCTCCGCATTGCAAGGTGCAATTCTGAAATTTTTTGCTTTTTCCTGCTCCTCTAAGCATGATAAAGAAGATTCAAAGAGAGTGAGATGCCAGCTCCTTTCATTCAGTCAGTAGCTTCAATCATTTCTGGACGTTTTTCAATGGCAAAAATCAATGAATATTGTAAATGCACAAACAGTAATTTCTCCGCATTGCAAGGTGCAATTCTGAAATTTTTTGCTTTTTCCTGCTCCTCTTAGCATGATAAACAAGATTCAAAGAGAGTGAGATGCCAGCTCCTTTCATTCAGTCAGTAGCTTCAATCATTTCTGGATGTTTTTCAATGGCAAAAATCAATGAATATTGTAAATGCACAAACAGTAATTTCTCCGCATTGCAAGGTGCAATTCTGAAATTTTTTGCTTTTTTCTGCTCCTCTTAGCATGATAAAGAAGATTCAAAGAGAGTGAGATGCCAGCTCCTTTCATTCAGTCAGTAGCTTCAAACATTTCTGGTATATGAATAACATGATGTTTTTCAATGGCAAAAATCAATGAATATTGTAAATGCACAAACAGTAATTTCTCCGCATTGCAAGGTGCAATTCTGAAATTTTTTGCTTTTTCCTGCTCCTCTAAGCATGATAAAGAAGATTCAAAGAGAGTGAGATGCCAGCTCCTTTCATTCAGTCAGTAGCTTCAATCATTTCTGGACGTTTTTCAATGGCAAAAATCAATGAATATTGTAAATGCACAAACAGTAATTTCTCCGCATTGCAAGGTGCAATTCTGAAATTTTTTGCTTTTTCCTGCTCCTCTTAGCATGATAAACAAGATTCAAAGAGAGTGAGATGCCAGCTCTTTTCATTCAGTCAGTAGCTTCAATCATTTCTGGACGTTTTTCAATGGCAAAAATCAATGAATTTTGTAAATGCACAAACTAATTTCTCCGCATTGCAAGGTGCAATTCTGAAATTTTTTGCTTTTTCCTGCTCCTCTTAGCATGATAAAGAAGATTCAAAGAGAGTGAGATGCCAGCTCCTTTCATTCAGTCAGTAGCTTCAAACATTTCTGGTATATGAATAACATGATGTTTTTCAATGGCAAAAATCAATGAATATTGTAAATGCACAAACAGTAATTTCTCCGCATTGCAAGGTGCAATTCTGAAATTTTTTGCTTTTTCCTGCTCCTCTTAGCATGATAAAGAAGATTCAAAGAGAGTGAGATGCCAGCTCCTTTCATTCAGTCAGTAGCTTCAATCATTTCTGGACGTTTTCAATGGCAAAAATCAATGAATATTGTAAATGCACAAACAGTAATTTCTCCGCATTGCAAGGTGCAATTCTGAAATTTTTTGCTTTTTCCTGCTCCTCTTAGCATGATAAAGAAGATTCAAAGAGAGTGAGATGCCAGCTCCTTTCATTCAGTAAGTAGCTTCAATCATTTCTGGACGTTTTTCAATGGCAAAAATCAATGAATATTGTAAATGCACAAACAGTAATTTCTCCGCATTGCAAGGTGCAATTCTGAAATTTTTTGCTTTTTCCTGCTCCTCTTAGCATGATAAACAAGATTCAAAGAGAGTGAGATGCCAGCTCCTTTCATTCAGTCAGTAGCTTCAATCATTTCTGGACGTTTTTCAATGGCAAAAATCAATGAATATTGTAAATGCACAAACAGTAATTTCTCCGCATTGCAAGGTGCAATTCTGAAATTTTTTGCTTTTTCCTGCTCCTCTTAGCATGATAAAGAAGATTCAAAGAGATTGAGATGCCAGCTCCTTTCATTCAGTCAGTAGCTTCAATCATTTCTGGACGTTTTTCAATGGCAAAAATCAATGAATATTGTAAATGCACAAAGAGTAATTTCTCCGCATTGCAAGGTGCAATTCTGAAATTTTTTGCTTTTTCCTGCTCCTCTTAGCATGATAAAGAAGATTCAAAGAGAGTGAGATGCCAGCTCCTTTCATTCAGTCAGTAGCTTCAAACATTTCTGGTATATGAATAACATGATGTTTTTCAATGGCAAAAATCAATGAATATTGTAAATGCACAAACAGTAATTTCTCCGCATTGCAAGGTGCAATTCTGAAATTTTTTGCTTTTTCCTGCTCCGCAGCATGATAAAGAAGATTCAAAGAGAGTGAGATGCCAGCTCCTTTCATTCAGTCAGTAGCTTCAATCATTTCTGGACATTTTTCAATGGCAAAAATCATTGAATATTGTAAATGCACAAACAGTAATTTCTCCGCATTGCAAGGTGCAATTCTGAAATTTTTTGCTTTTTCCTGCTCCTCTTAGCATGATAAACAAGATTCAAAGAGAGTGAGATGCCAGCTCCTTTCATTCAGTCAGTAGCTTCAATCATTTCTGGACGTTTTTCAATGGCAAAAATCAATGAATATTGTAAATGCACAAACTAATTTCTCCGCATTGCAAGGTGCAATTCTGAAATTTTTTGCTTTTTCCTGCTCCTCTTAGCATGATAAAGAAGATTCAAAGAGAGTGAGATGCCAGCTCCTTTCATTCAGTCAGTAGCTTCAAACATTTCTGGTATATGAATAACATGATGTTTTTCAATGGCAAAAATCAATGAATATTGTAAATGCACAAACAGTAATTTCTCCGCATTGCAAGGTGCAATTCTGAAATTTTTTGCCTTTTCCTGCTCCTCTTAGCATGATAAAGAAGATTCAAAGAGAGTGAGATGCCAGCTCCTTTCATTCAGTCAGTAGGTTCAATCATTTCTGGACGTTTTTCAATGGCAAAAATCAATGAATATTGTAAATGCACAAACAGTAATTTCTCCGCATTGCAAGGTGCAATTCTGAAATTTTTTGCTTTTTCCTGCTCCTCTTAGCATGATAAAGAAGATTCAAAGAGAGTGAGATGCCAGCTCCTTTCATTCAGTCAGTAGCTTCAAACATTTCTGGTATATGAATAACATGATGTTTTTCAATGGCAAAAATCAATGAATATTGTAAATGCACAAACAGTAATTTCTCCGCATTGCAAGGTGCAATTCTGAAATTTTTTGCTTTTTCCTGCACCTCTTAGCATGATAAAGAAGATTCAAAGAGAGTGAGATGCCAGCTCCTTTCATTCAGTAAGTAGCTTCAATCATTTCTGGACGTTTTTCAATGGCAAAAATCAATGAATATTGTAAATGCACAAACAGTAATTTCTCCGCATTGCAAGGTGCAATTCTGAAATTTTTTGCTTTTTCCTGCTCCTCTTAGCATGATAAACAAGATTCAAAGAGAGTGAGATGCCAGCTCCTTTCATTCAGTCAGTAGCTTCAATCATTTCTGGACGTTTTTCAATGGCAAAAATCAATGAATATTGTAAATGCACAAACAGTAATTTCTCCGCATTGCAAGGTGCAATTCTGAAATTTTTTGCTTTTTCCTGCTCCTCTTAGCATGATAAAGAAGATTCAAAGAGAGTGAGATGCCAGCTCTTTTCATTCAGTCAGTAGCTTCAAACATTTCTGGTATATGAATAACATGATGTTTTTCAATGGCAAAAATCAATGAATATTGTAAATGCACAAACAGTAATTTCTCCGCATTGCAAGGTGCAATTCTGAAATTTTTTGCTTTTTCCTGCTCCTCTTAGCATGATAAAGAAGATTCAAAGAGAGTGAGATGCCAGCTCCTTTCATTCAGTCAGTAGCTTCAATCATTTCTGGTATATGAATAACATGAAGTTTTTCAATGGCAAAAATCAATGAATATTGTAAATGCACAAACAGTAATTTCTCCGCATTGCAAGGTGCAATTCTGAAATTTTTTGCTTTTTCCTGCTCCTCTAAGCATGATAAAGAAGATTCAAAGAGAGTGAGATGCCAGCTCCTTTCATTCAGTCAGTAGCTTCAATCATTTCTGGACGTTTTTCAATGGCAAAAATCAATGAATATTGTAAATGCACAAACAGTAATTTCTCCGCATTGCAAGGTGCAATTCTGAAATTTTTTGCTTTTTCCTGCTCCTCTTAGCATGATAAACAAGATTCAAAGAGAGTGAGATGCCAGCTCCTTTCATTCAGTCAGTAGCTTCAATCATTTCTGGACGTTTTTCAATGGCAAAAATCAATGAATATTGTAAATGCACAAACAGTAATTTCTCCGCATTGCAAGGTGCAATTCTGAAATTTTTTGCTTTTTCCTGCTCCTCAGCATGATAAAGAAGATTCAAAGAGAGTGAGATGCCAGCTCCTTTCATTCAGTCAGTAGCTTCAAACATTTCTGGTATATGAATAACATGATGTTTTTCAATGGCAAAAATCACTGAATATTGTAAATGCACAAACAGTAATTTCTCCGCATTGCAAGGTGCAATTCTGAAATTTTTTGCTTTTTCCTGCTCCTCTTAGCATGATAAAGAAGATTCAAAGAGAGTGAGATGCCAGCTCCTTTCATTCAGTCAGTAGCTTCAATCATTTCTGGACGTTTTTCAATGGCAAAAATCAATGAATATTGTAAATGCACAAACAGTAATTTCTCCGCATTGCAAGGTGCAATTCTGAAATTTTTTGCTTTTTCCTGCTCCTCTTAGCATGATAAACAAGATTCAAAGAGAGTGAGATGCCAGCTCCTTTCATTCAGTTAGTAGCTTCAATCATTTCTGGACGTTTTTCAATGGCAAAAATCAATGAATATTGTAAATGCACAAACAGTAATTTCTCCGCATTGCAAGGTGCAATTCTGAAATTTTTTGCTTTTTCCTGCTCCTCTTAGCATGATAAAGAAGATTCAAAGAGAGTGAGATGCCAGCTCCTTTCAATCAGTCAGTAGCTTCAAACATTTCTGGTATATGAATAACATGATATTTTTCAATGGCAAAAATCAATGAATATTGTAAATGCACAAACAGTAATTTCTCCGCATTGAAAGGTGCAATTCTGAAATTTTTTGCTTTTTCCTGCTCCTCTTAGCATGATAAAGAAGATTCAAAGAGAGTGAGATGCCAGCTCCTTTCATTCAGTCAGTAGCTTCAATCATTTCTGGACGTTTTTCAATGGCAAAAATCAATGAATATTGTAAATGCACAAACAGTAATTTCTCCGCATTGCAAGGTGCAATTCTGAAATTTTTTGCTTTTTCCTGCTCCTCTTAGCATGATAAACAAGATTCAGAGTGAGATGCCAGCTCCTTTCATTCAGTCAGTAGCTTCAATCATTTCTGGACATTTTTCAATGGCAAAAATCAATGAATATTGTAAATGCACAAACAGTAATTTCTCCGCATTGCAAGGTGCAATTCTGAAATTTTTTGCTTTTTTCTGCTCCTCTTAGCATGATAAAGAAGATTCAAAGAGAGTGAGATGCCAGCTCCTTTCATTCAGTCAGTAGCTTCAAACATTTCTGGTATATGAATAACATGATGTTTTTCAATGGCAAAAATCAATGAATATTGTAAATGCACAAACAGTAATTTCTCCGCATTGCAAGGTGCAATTCTGAAATTTTTTGCTTTTTCCTGCTCCTCTTAGCATGATAAAGAAGATTCAAAGAGAGTGAGATGCCAGCTCCTTTCATTCAGTCAGTAGCTTCAATCATTTCTGGACGTTTTTCAATGGCAAAAATCAATGAATATTGTAAATGCACAAACAGTAATTTCTCCGCATTGCAAGGTGCAATTCTGAAATTTTTTGCTTTTTCCTGCTCCTCTTAGCAAGATAAACAAGATTCAAAGAGAGTGAGATGCCAGCTCCTTTCATTCAGTCAGTAGCTTCAATCATTTCTGGACGTTTTTCAATGGCAAAAATCAATGAATATTGTAAATGCACAAACAGTAATTTCTCCGCATTGCAAGGTGCAATTCTGAAATTTTTTGCTTTTTCCTGCTCCTCTTAGCATGATAAAGAAGATTCAAAGAGAGTGAGATGCCAGCTCCTTTCATTCAGTCAGTAGCTTCAATCATTTCTGGACGTTTTTCAATGGCAAAAATCAATGAATATTGTAAATGCACAAACAGTAATTTCTCCGCATTGCAAGGTGCAATTCTGAAATTTTTTGCTTTTTCCTGCTCCTCTTAGCAAGATAAACAAGATTCAAAGAGAGTGAGATGCCAGCTCCTTTCATTCAGTCAGTAGCTTCAATCATTTCTGGACGTTTTTCAATGGCAAAAATCAATGAATATTGTAAATGCACAAACAGTAATTTCTCCGCATTGCAAGGTGCAATTCTGAAATTTTTTGCTTTTTCCTGCTCCTCTTAGCATGATAAAGAAGATTCAAAGAGAGTGAGATGCCAGCTCCTTTCATTCAGTCAGTAGCTTCAAACATTTCTGGTATATGAATAACATGATGTTTTTCAATGGCAAAAATCAATGAATATTGTAAATGCACAAACAGTAATTTCTCCGCATTGCAAGGTGCAATTTTGAAATTTTTTGCTTTTTCCTGCTCCTCTTAGCATGATAAAGAAGATTCAAAGAGAGTGAGATGCCAGCTCCTTTCATTCAGTCAGTAGCTTCAATCATTTCTGGACGTTTTTCAATGGCAAAAATCAATGAATATTGTAAATGCACAAACAGTAATTTCTCCGCATTGCAAGGTGCAATTCTGAAATTTTTTGCTTTTTCCTGCTCCTCTTAGCATGATAAACAAGATTCAAAGAGAGTGAGATGCCAGCTCCTTTCATTCAGTCAGTAGCTTCAATCATTTCTGGATGTTTTTCAATGGCAAAAATCAATGAATATTGTAAATGCACAAACAGTAATTTCTCCGCATTGCAAGGTGCAATTCTGAAATTTTTTGCTTTTTTCTGCTCCTCTTAGCATGATAAAGAAGATTCAAAGAGAGTGAGATGCCAGCTCCTTTCATTCAGTCAGTAGCTTCAAACATTTCTGGTATATGAATAACATGATGTTTTTCAATGGCAAAAATCAATGAATATTGTAAATGCACAAACAGTAATTTCTCCGCATTGCAAGGTGCAATTCTGAAATTTTTTGCTTTTTCCTGCTCCTCTAAGCATGATAAAGAAGATTCAAAGAGAGTGAGATGCCAGCTCCTTTCATTCAGTCAGTAGCTTCAATCATTTCTGGACGTTTTTCAATGGCAAAAATCAATGAATATTGTAAATGCACAAACAGTAATTTCTCCGCATTGCAAGGTGCAATTCTGAAATTTTTTGCTTTTTCCTGCTCCTCTTAGCATGATAAAGAAGATTCAAAGAGAGTGAGATGCCAGCTCCTTTCATTCAGTCAGTAGCTTCAATCATTTCTGGACGTTTTTCAATGGCAAAAATCAATGAATATTGTAAATGCACAAACAGTAATTTCTCCGCATTGCAAGGTGCAATTCTGAAATTTTTTGCTTTTTCCTGCTCCTCTTAGCATGATAAAGAAAATTCAAAGAGAGTGAGATGCCAGCTCCTTTCATTCAGTCAGTAGCTTCAAACATTTCTGGTATATGAATAACATGATGTTTTTCAATGGCAAAAATCAATGAATATTGTAAATGCACAAACAGTAATTTCTCCGCATTGCAAGGTGTAATTCTGAAATTTTTTGCTTTTTCCTGCTCCTCTTAGCATGATAAAGAAGATTTAAAGAGAGTGAGATGCCAGCTCCTTTCATTCAGTAAGTAGCTTCAATCATTTCTGGACGTTTTTCAATGGCAAAAATCAATGAATATTGTAAATGCACAAACAGTAATTTCTCCGCATTGCAAGGTGCAATTCTGAAATTTTTTGCTTTTTCCTGCTCCTCTTAGCATGATAAACAAGATTCAAAGAGAGTGAGATGCCAGCTCCTTTCATTCAGTCAGTAGCTTCAATCATTTCTGGACGTTTTTCAATGGCAAAAATCAATGAATATTGTAAATGCACAAACAGTAATTTCTCCGCATTGCAAGGTGCAATTCTGAAATTTTTTGCTTTTTCCTGCTCCTCTTAGCATGATAAAGAAGATTCAAAGAGATTGAGATGCCAGCTCCTTTCATTCAGTCAGTAGCTTCAATCATTTCTGGACGTTTTTCAATGGCAAAAATCAATGAATATTGTAAATGCACAAAGAGTAATTTCTCCGCATTGCAAGGTGCAATTCTGAAATTTTTTGCTTTTTCCTGCTCCTCTTAGCATGATAAAGAAGATTCAAAGAGAGTGAGATGCCAGCTCCTTTCATTCAGTCAGTAGCTTCAAACATTTCTGGTATATGAATAACATGATGTTTTTCAATGGCAAAAATCAATGAATATTGTAAATGCACAAACAGTAATTTCTCCGCATTGCAAGGTGCAATTCTGAAATTTTTTGCTTTTTCCTGCTCCTCAGCATGATAAAGAAGATTCAAAGAGAGTGAGATGCCAGCTCCTTTCATTCAGTCAGTAGCTTCAATCATTTCTGGACGTTTTTCAATGGCAAAAATCATTGAATATTGTAAATGCACAAACAGTAATTTCTCCGCATTGCAGGGTGCAATTCTGAAATTTTTTGCTTTTTCCTGCTCCTCTTAGCAAGATAAACAAGATTCAAAGAGAGTGAGATGCCAGCTCCTTTCATTCAGTCAGTAGCTTCAATCATTTCTGGACGTTTTTCAATGGCAAAAATCAATGAATATTGTAAATGCACAAACAGTAATTTCTCCGCATTGCAAGGTGCAATTCTGAAATTTTTTGCTTTTTCCTGCTCCTCTTAGCATGATAAAGAAGATTCAAAGAGAGTGAGATGCCAGCTCCTTTCATTCAGTCAGTAGCTTCAAACATTTCTGGTATATGAATAACATGATGTTTTTCAATGGCAAAAATCAATGAATATTGTAAATGCACAAACAGTAATTTCTCCGCATTGCAAGGTGCAATTTTGAAATTTTTTGCTTTTTCCTGCTCCTCTTAGCATGATAAAGAAGATTCAAAGAGAGTGAGATGCCAGCTCCTTTCATTCAGTCAGTAGCTTCAATCATTTCTGGACGTTTTTCAATGGCAAAAATCAATGAATATTGTAAATGCACAAACAGTAATTTCTCCGCATTGCAAGGTGCAATTCTGAAATTTTTTGCTTTTTCCTGCTCCTCTTAGCATGATAAACAAGATTCAAAGAGAGTGAGATGCCAGCTCCTTTCATTCAGTCAGTAGCTTCAATCATTTCTGGATGTTTTTCAATGGCAAAAATCAATGAATATTGTAAATGCACAAACAGTAATTTCTCCGCATTGCAAGGTGCAATTCTGAAATTTTTTGCTTTTTTCTGCTCCTCTTAGCATGATAAAGAAGATTCAAAGAGAGTGAGATGCCAGCTCCTTTCATTCAGTCAGTAGCTTCAAACATTTCTGGTATATGAATAACATGATGTTTTTCAATGGCAAAAATCAATGAATATTGTAAATGCACAAACAGTAATTTCTCCGCATTGCAAGGTGCAATTCTGAAATTTTTTGCTTTTTCCTGCTCCTCTAAGCATGATAAAGAAGATTCAAAGAGAGTGAGATGCCAGCTCCTTTCATTCAGTCAGTAGCTTCAATCATTTCTGGACGTTTTTCAATGGCAAAAATCAATGAATATTGTAAATGCACAAACAGTAATTTCTCCGCATTGCAAGGTGCAATTCTGAAATTTTTTGCTTTTTCCTGCTCCTCTTAGCATGATAAAGAAGATTCAAAGAGAGTGAGATGCCAGCTCCTTTCATTCAGTCAGTAGCTTCAATCATTTCTGGACGTTTTTCAATGGCAAAAATCAATGAATATTGTAAATGCACAAACAGTAATTTCTCCGCATTGCAAGGTGCAATTCTGAAATTTTTTGCTTTTTCCTGCTCCTCTTAGCATGATAAAGAAAATTCAAAGAGAGTGAGATGCCAGCTCCTTTCATTCAGTCAGTAGCTTCAAACATTTCTGGTATATGAATAACATGATGTTTTTCAATGGCAAAAATCAATGAATATTGTAAATGCACAAACAGTAATTTCTCCGCATTGCAAGGTGTAATTCTGAAATTTTTTGCTTTTTCCTGCTCCTCTTAGCATGATAAAGAAGATTTAAAGAGAGTGAGATGCCAGCTCCTTTCATTCAGTAAGTAGCTTCAATCATTTCTGGACGTTTTTCAATGGCAAAAATCAATGAATATTGTAAATGCACAAACAGTAATTTCTCCGCATTGCAAGGTGCAATTCTGAAATTTTTTGCTTTTTCCTGCTCCTCTTAGCATGATAAACGAGATTCAAAGAGAGTGAGATGCCAGCTCCTTTCATTCAGTCAGTAGCTTCAATCATTTCTGGACGTTTTTCAATGGCAAAAATCAATGAATATTGTAAATGCACAAACAGTAATTTCTCCGCATTGCAAGGTGCAATTCTGAAATTTTTTGCTTTTTCCTGCTCCTCTTAGCATGATAAAGAAGATTCAAAGAGATTGAGATGCCAGCTCCTTTCATTCAGTCAGTAGCTTCAATCATTTCTGGACGTTTTTCAATGGCAAAAATCAATGAATATTGTAAATGCACAAAGAGTAATTTCTCCGCATTGCAAGGTGCAATTCTGAAATTTTTTGCTTTTTCCTGCTCCTCTTAGCATGATAAAGAAGATTCAAAGAGAGTGAGATGCCAGCTCCTTTCATTCAGTCAGTAGCTTCAAACATTTCTGGTATATGAATAACATGATGTTTTTCAATGGCAAAAATCAATGAATATTGTAAATGCACAAACAGTAATTTCTCCGCATTGCAAGGTGCAATTCTGAAATTTTTTGCTTTTTCCTGCTCCTCAGCATGATAAAGAAGATTCAAAGAGAGTGAGATGCCAGCTCCTTTCATTCAGTCAGTAGCTTCAATCATTTCTGGACGTTTTTCAATGGCAAAAATCATTGAATATTGTAAATGCACAAACAGTAATTTCTCCGCATTGCAGGGTGCAATTCTGAAATTTTTTGCTTTTTCCTGCTCCTCTTAGCATGATAAACAAGATTCAAAGAGAGTGAGATGCCAGCTCCTTTCATTCAGTCAGTAGCTTCAATCATTTCTGGACGTTTTTCAATGGCAAAAATCAATGAATATTGTAAATGCACAAACAGTAATTTCTCCGCATTGCAAGGTGCAATTCTGAAATTTTTTGCTTTTTCCTGCTCCTCTTAGCATGATAAAGAAGATTCAAAGAGAGTGAGAAGCCAGTTCCTTTCATTCAGTCAGTAGCTTCAAACATTTCTGGTATATGAATAACATGATGTTTTTCAATGGCAAAAATCAATGAATATTGTAAATGCACAAACAGTAATTTCTCCGCATTGCAAGGTGCAATTCTGAAATTTTTTGCTTTTTCCTGCTCCTCTTAGCATGATAAAGAAGATTCAAAGAGAGTGAGATGCCAGCTCCTTTCATTCAGTAAGTAGCTTCAATCATTTCTGGACGTTTTTCAATGGCAAAAATCAATGAATATTGTAAATGCACAAACAGTAATTTCTCCGCATTGCAAGGTGCAATTCTGAAATTTTTTGCTTTTTCCTGCTCCTCTTAGCATGATAAACAAGATTCAAAGAGAGTGAGATGCCAGCTCCTTTCATTCAGTCAGTAGCTTCAATCATTTCTGGACGTTTTTCAATGGCAAAAATCAATGAATATTGTAAATGCACAAACAGTAATTTCTCCGCATTGCAAGGTGCAATTCTGAAATTTTTTGCTTTTTCCTGCTCCTCTTAGCATGATAAAGAAGATTCAAAGAGAGTGAGATGCCAGCTCTTTTCATTCAGTCAGTAGCTTCAAACATTTCTGGTATATGAATAACATGATGTTTTTCAATGGCAAAAATCAATGAATATTGTAAATGCACAAACAGTAATTTCTCCGCATTGAAAGGTGCAATTCTGAAATTTTTTGCTTTTTCCTGCTCCTCTTAGCATGATAAAGAAGATTCAAAGAGAGTGAGATGCCAGCTCCTTTCATTCAGTCAGTAGCTTCAATCATTTCTGGACGTTTTTCAATGGCAAAAATCAATGAATATTGTAAATGCACAAACAGTAATTTCTCCGCAATGCAAGGTGCAATTCTGAAATTTTTTGCTTTTTCCTGCTCCTCTTAGCATGATAAAGAAGATTCAAAGAGAGTGAGATGCCAGCTCCTTTCATTCAGTCAGTAGCTTCAATCATTTCTGGTATATGAATAACATGAAGTTTTTCAATGGCAAAAATCAATGAATATTGTAAATGCACAAACAGTAATTTCTCCGCATTGCAAGGTGCAATTCTGAAATTTTTTGCTTTTTCCTGCTCCTCTAAGCATGATAAAGAAGATTCAAAGAGAGTGAGATGCCAGCTCCTTTCATTCAGTCAGTAGCTTCAATCATTTCTGGACGTTTTTCAATGGCAAAAATCAATGAATATTGTAAATGCACAAACAGTAATTTCTCCGCATTGCAAGGTGCAATTCTGAAATTTTTTGCTTTTTCCTGCTCCTCTTAGCATGATAAACAAGATTCAAAGAGAGTGAGATGCCAGCTCCTTTCATTCAGTCAGTAGCTTCAATCATTTCTGGACGTTTTTCAATGGCAAAAATCAATGAATATTGTAAATGCACAAACAGTAATTTCTCCGCATTGCAAGGTGCAATTCTGAAATTTTTTGCTTTTTCCTGCTCCTCAGCATGATAAAGAAGATTCAAAGAGAGTGAGATGCCAGCTCCTTTCATTCAGTCAGTAGCTTCAAACATTTCTGGTATATGAATAACATGATGTTTTTCAATGGCAAAAATCACTGAATATTGTAAATGCACAAACAGTAATTTCTCCGCATTGCAAGGTGCAATTCTGAAATTTTTTGCTTTTTCCTGCTCCTCTTAGCATGATAAAGAAGATTCAAAGAGAGTGAGATGCCAGCTCCTTTCATTCAGTCAGTAGCTTCAATCATTTCTGGACGTTTTTCAATGGCAAAAATCAATGAATATTGTAAATGCACAAACAGTAATTTCTCCGCATTGCAAGGTGCAATTCTGAAATTTTTTGCTTTTTCCTGCTCCTCTTAGCATGATAAACAAGATTCAAAGAGAGTGAGATGCCAGCTCCTTTCATTCAGTCAGTAGCTTCAATCATTTCTGGACGTTTTTCAATGGCAAAAATCAATGAATATTGTAAATGCACAAACAGTAATTTCTCCGCATTGCAAGGTGCAATTCTGAAATTTTTTGCTTTTTCCTGCTCCTCTTAGCATGATAAAGAAGATTCAAAGAGAGTGAGATGCCAGCTCCTTTCATTCAGTCAGTAGCTTCAAACATTTCTGGTATATGAATAACATGATATTTTTCAATGGCAAAAATCAATGAATATTGTAAATGCACAAACAGTAATTTCTCCGCATTGAAAGGTGCAATTCTGAAATTTTTTGCTTTTTCCTGCTCCTCTTAGCATGATAAAGAAGATTCAAAGAGAGTGAGATGCCAGCTCCTTTCATTCAGTCAGTAGCTTCAATCATTTCTGGACGTTTTTCAATGGCAAAAATCAATGAATATTGTAAATGCACAAACAGTAATTTCTCCGCATTGCAAGGTGCAATTCTGAAATTTTTTGCTTTTTCCTGCTCCTCTTAGCATGATAAACAAGATTCAAACAGAGTGAGATGCCAGCTCCTTTCATTCAGTCAGTAGCTTCAATCATTTCTGGACATTTTTCAATGGCAAAAATCAATGAATATTGTAAATGCACAAACAGTAATTTCTCCGCATTGCAAGGTGCAATTCTGAAATTTTTTGCTTTTTTCTGCTCCTCTTAGCATGATAAAGAAGATTCAAAGAGAGTGAGATGCCAGCTCCTTTCATTCAGTCAGTAGCTTCAAACATTTCTGGTATATGAATAACATGATGTTTTTCAATGGCAAAAATCAATGAATATTGTAAATGCACAAACAGTAATTTCTCCGCATTGCAAGGTGCAATTCTGAAATTTTTTGCTTTTTCCTGCTCCTCTTAGCATGATAAAGAAGATTCAAAGAGAGTGAGATGCCAGCTCCTTTCATTCAGTCAGTAGCTTCAATCATTTCTGGACGTTTTTCAATGGCAAAAATCAATGAATATTGTAAATGCACAAACAGTAATTTCTCCGCATTGCAAGGTGCAATTCTGAAATTTTTTGCTTTTTCCTGCTCCTCTTAGCAAGATAAACAAGATTCAAAGAGAGTGAGATGCCAGCTCCTTTCATTCAGTCAGTAGCTTCAATCATTTCTGGACGTTTTTCAATGGCAAAAATCAATGAATATTGTAAATGCACAAACAGTAATTTCTCCGCATTGCAAGGTGCAATTCTGAAATTTTTTGCTTTTTCCTGCTCCTCTTAGCATGATAAAGAAGATTCAAAGAGAGTGAGATGCCAGCTCCTTTCATTCAGTCAGTAGCTTCAATCATTTCTGGACGTTTTTCAAAGGCAAAAATCAATGAATATTGTAAATGCACAAACAGTAATTTCTCCGCATTGCAAGGTGCAATTCTGAAATTTTTTGCTTTTTCCTGCTCCTCTTAGCAAGATAAACAAGATTCAAAGAGAGTGAGATGCCAGCTCCTTTCATTCAGTCAGTAGCTTCAATCATTTCTGGACGTTTTTCAATGGCAAAAATCAATGAATATTGTAAATGCACAAACAGTAATTTCTCCGCACTGCAAGGTGCAATTCTGAAATTTTTTGCTTTTTCCTGCTCCTCTTAGCATGGTAAAGAAGATTCAAAGAGAGTGAGATGCCAGCTCCTTTCATTCAGTCAGTAGCTTCAAACATTTCTGGTATATGAATAACATGATGTTTTTCAATGGCAAAAATCAATGAATATTGTAAATGCACAAACAGTAATTTCTCCGCATTGCAAGTTGCAATTTTGAAATTTTTTGCTTTTTCCTGCTCCTCTTAGCATGATAAACAAGATTCAAAGAGAGTGAGATGCCAGCTCCTTTCATTCAGTCAGTAGCTTCAATCATTTCTGGATGTTTTTCAATGGCAAAAATCAATGAATATTGTAAATGCACACACAGTAATTTCTCCGCATTGCAAGGTGCAATTCTGAAATTTTTTGCTTTTTTCTGCTCCTCTTAGCATGATAAAGAAGATTCAAAGAGAGTGAGATGCCAGCTCCTTTCATTCAGTCAGTAGCTTCAAACATTTCTGGTATATGAATAACATGATGTTTTTCAATGGCAAAAATCAATGAATATTGTAAATGCACAAACAGTAATTTCTCCGCATTGCAAGGTGCAATTCTGAAATTTTTTGCTTTTTCCTGCTCCTCTAAGCATGATAAAGAAGATTCAAAGAGAGTGAGATGCCAGCTCCTTTCATTCAGTCAGTAGCTTCAATCATTTCTGGACGTTTTTCAATGGCAAAAATCAATGAATATTGTAAATGCACAAACAGTAATTTCTCCGCATTGCAAGGTGCAATTCTGAAATTTTTTGCTTTTTCCTGCTCCTCTTAGCATGATAAACAAGATTCAAAGAGAATGAGATGCCAGCTCCTTTCATTCAGTCAGTAGCTTCAATCATTTCTGGACGTTTTTCAATGGCAAAAATCAATGAATATTGTAAATGCACAAACAGTAATTTCTCCGCATTGCAAGGTGCAATTCTGAAATTTTTTGCTTTTTCCTGCTCCTCTTAGCATGATAAAGAAGATTCAAAGAGAGTGAGATGCCAGCTCCTTTCATTCAGTCAGTAGCTTCAAACATTTCTGGTATATGAATAACATGATGTTTTTCAATGGCAAAAATCAATGAATATTGTAAATGCACAAACAGTAATTTCTCCGCATTGCAAGGTGCAATTCTGAATTTTTTTGCTTTTTCCTGCTCCTCTTAGCATGATAAAGAAGATTCAAAGAGAGTGAGATGCCAGCTCCTTTCATTCAGTCAGTAGCTTCAAACATTTCTGGTATATGAATAACATGATGTTTTTCAATGGCAAAAATCAATGAATATTGTAAATGCACAAACAGTAATTTCTCCGCATTGCAAGGTGCAATTTTGAAATTTTTTGCTTTTTCCTGCTCCTCTTAGCATGATAAAGAAGATTCAAAGAGAGTGAGATGCCAGCTCCTTTCATTCAGTCAGTAGCTTCAATCATTTCTGGACGTTTTTCAATGGCAAAAATCAATGAATATTGTAAATGCACAAACAGTAATTTCTCCGCATTGCAAGGTGCAATTCTGAAATTTTTTGCTTTTTCCTGCTCCTCTTAGCATGATAAACAAGATTTAAAGAGAGTGAGATGCCAGCTCCTTTCATTCAGTCAGTAGCTTCAATCATTTCTGGACGTTTTTCAATGGCAAAAATCAATGAATATTGTAAATGCACAAACAGTAATTTCTCCGCATTGCAAGGTGCAATTCTGAAATTTTTTGCTTTTTCCTGCTCCTCTTAGCATGATAAACAAGATTCAAAGAGAGTGAGATGCCAGCTCCTTTCATTCAGTCAGTAGCTTCAATCATTTCTGGACGTTTTTCAATGGCAAAAATCAATGAATATTGTAAATGCACAAACAGTAATTTCTCCGCATTGCAAGGTGCAATTCTGAAATTTTTTGCTTTTTCCTGCTCCTCTTAGCATGATAAAGAAGATTCAAAGAGAGTGAGATGCCAGCTCCTTTCATTCAGTCAGTAGCTTCAAACATTTCTGGTATATGAATAACATGATGTTTTTCAATGGCAAAAATCAATGAATATTGTAAATGCACAAACAGTAATTTCTCCGCATTGCAAGGTGCAATTCTGAAATTTTTTGCTTTTTCCTGCTCCTCTTAGCATGATAAAGAAGATTCAAAGAGAGTGAGATGCCAGCTCCTTTCATTCAGTCAGTAGCTTCAAACATTTCTGGTATATGAATAACATGATGTTTTTCAATGGCAAAAATCAATGAATATTGTAAATGCACAAACAGTAATTTCTCCGCATTTCAAGGTGCAATTCTGAAATTTTTTGCTTTTTCCTGCTCCTCTTAGCATGATAAAGAAGATTCAAAGAGAGTGAGATGCCAGCTCCTTTCATTCAGTCAGTAGCTTCAATCATTTCTGGACGTTTTTCAATGGCAAAAATCAATGAATATTGTAAATGCACAAACAGTAATTTCTCCGCATTGCAAGGTGCAATTCTGAAATTTTTTGCTTTTTCCTGCTCCTCTTAGCATGATAAAGAAGATTCAAAGAGAGTGAGATGCCAGCTCCTTTCATTCAGTCAGTAGCTTCAATCATTTCTGGACGTTTTTCAATGGCAAAAATCAATGAATATTGTAAATGCACAAAGAGTAATTTCTCCGCATTGCAAGGTGCAATTCTGAAATTTTTTGCTTTTTCCTGCTCCTCTTAGCATGATAAAGAAGATTCAAAGAGAGTGAGATGCCAGCTCCTTTCATTCAGTCAGTAGCTTCAATCATTTCTGGTATATGAATAACAAGATGTTTTTCAATGGCAAAAATCAATGAATATTGTAAATGCACAAACAGTAATTTCTCCGCATTGCAAGGTGCAATTCTGAAATTTTTTGCTTTTTCCTGCTCCTCTTAGCATGATAAAGAAGATTCAAAGAGAGTGAGATGCCAGCTCCTTTCATTCAGTCAGTAGCTTCAATCATTTCTGGACGTTTTTCAATGGCAAAAATCAATGAATATTGTAAATGCACAAACAGTAATTTCTCCGCATTGCAAGGTGCAATTCTGAAATTTTTTGCTTTTTCCTGCTCCTCTTAGCATGATAAACAAGATTCAAAGAGAGTGAGATGCCAGCTCCTTTCATTCAGTCAGTAGCTTCAATCATTTCTGGACGTTTTTCAATGGCAAAAATCAATGAATATTGTAAATGCACAAACAGTAATTTCTCCGCATTGCAAGGTGCAATTCTGAAATTTTTTGCTTTTTCCTGCTCCTCTTAGCATGATTAAGAAGATTCAAAGAGAGTGAGATGCCAGCTCCTTTCATTCAGTCAGTAGCTTCAAACATTTCTGGTATATGAATAACATGATGTTTTTCAATGGCAAAAATCAATGAATATTGTAAATGCACAAACAGTAATTTCTCCGCATTGCAAGGTGCAATTCTGAAATTTTTTGCTTTTTCCTGCTCCTCTTAGCATGATAAAGAAGATTCAAAGAGAGTGAGATGCCAGCTCCTTTCATTCAGTCAGTAGCTTCAATCATTTCTGGACGTTTTTCAATGGCAAAAATCAATGAATATTGTAAATGCACAAACAGTAATTTCTCCGCACTGCAAGGTGCAATTCTGAAATTTTTTGCTTTTTCCTGCTCCTCTTAGCATGATAAAGAAGATTCAAAGAGAGTGAGATGCCAGCTCCTTTCATTCAGTCAGTAGCTTCAATCATTTCTGGACGTTTTTCAATGGCAAAAATCAATGAATATTGTAAATGCACAAAGAGTAATTTCTCCGCATTGCAAGGTGCAATTCTGAAATTTTTTGCTTTTTCCTGCTCCTCCTAGCATGATAAAGAAGATTCAAAGAGTGAGATGCCAGCTCCTTTCATTGTCAGTAGCTTCAAACATTTCTGGTATGTGAATAACATGATGTTTTTCAATGGCAAAAATCAATGAATATTGTAAATGCACAAACAGTAATTTCTCCGCATTGCAAGGTGCAATTCTGAAATTTTTTGCTTTTTCCTGCTCCTCTTAGCATGATAAAGAAGATTCAAAGAGAGTGAGATCACAGCTCCTTTCATTCAGTCAGTAGCTTCAATCATTTCTGGACGTTTTTCAATGGCAAAAATCAATGAATATTGTAAATGCACAAACAGTAATTTCTCCGCATTGCAAGGTGCAATTCTGAAATTTTTTGCTTTTTCCTGCTCCTCTTAGCATGATAAAGAAGATTCAAAGAGAGTGAGATGCCAGCTCCTTTCATTCAGTCAGTAGCTTCAATCATTTCTGGACGTTTTTCAATGGCAAAAATCAATGAATATTGTAAATGCACAAAGAGTAATTTCTCCGCATTGCAAGGTGCAATTCTGAAATTTTTTGCTTTTTCCTGCTCCTCCTAGCATGATAAAGAAGATTCAAAGAGTGAGATACCAGCTCCTTTCATTGTCAGTAGCTTCAAACATTTCTGGTATATGAATAACATGATGTTTTTCAATGGCAAAAATCAATGAATATTGTAAATGCACAAACAGTAATTTCTCCGCATTGCAAGGTGCAATTCTGAAATTTTTTGCTTTTTCCTGCTCCTCTTAGCATGATAAAGATTCAAAGAGAGTGAGATGCCAGCTCCTTTCATTCAGTCAGTAGCTTCAATCATTTCTGGACGTTTTTCAATGGCAAAAATCATTGAATATTGTAAATGCACAAAGAGTAATTTCTCCGCATTGCAAGGTGCAATTCTGAAATTTTTTGCTTTTTCCTGCTCCTCTTAGCATGATAAAGAAGATTCAAAGAGAGTGAGATGCCAGCTCCTTTCATTCAGTCAGTAGCTTCAATCATTTCTGGTATATGAATAACATGATGTTTTTCAATGGCAAAAATCAATGAATATTGTAAATGCACAAACAGTAATTTCTCCGCATTGCAAGGTGCAATTCTGAAATTTTTTGCTTTTTCCTGCTCCTCTTAGCATGATAAAGAAGATTCAAAGAGAGTGAGATGCCAGCTCCTTTCATTCAGTCAGTAGCTTCAATCATTTCTGGACGTTTTTCAATGGCAAAAATCAATGAATATTGTAAATGCACAAAGAGTAATTTCTCCGCATTGCAAGGTGCAATTCTGAAATTTTTTGCTTTTTCCTGCTCTTCTTAGCATGATAAAGAAGATTCAAAGAGAGTGAGATGCCAGCTCCTTTCATTCAGTCAGTAGCTTCAATCATTTCTGGTATATGAATAACAAGATGTTTTTCAATGGCAAAAATCAATGAATATTGTAAATGCACAAACAGTAATTTCTCCGCATTGCAAGGTGCAATTCTGAAATTTTTTGCTTTTTCCTGCTCCTCTTAGCATGATAAAGAAGATTCAAAGAGAGTGAGATGCCAGCTCCTTTCATTCAGTCAGTAGCTTCAATCATTTCTGGACGTTTTTCAATGGCAAAAATCAATGAATATTGTAAATGCACAAACAGTAATTTCTCCGCATTGCAAGGTGCAATTCTGAAATTTTTTGCTTTTTCCTGCTCCTCTTAGCATGATAAACAAGATTCAAAGAGAGTGAGATGCCAGCTCCTTTCATTCAGTCAGTAGCTTCAATCATTTCTGGACGTTTTTCAATGGCAAAAATCAATGAATATTGTAAATGCACAAACAGTAATTTCTCCGCATTGCAAGGTGCAATTCTGAAATTTTTTGCTTTTTCCTGCTCCTCTTAGCATGATAAAGAAGATTCAAAGAGAGTGAGATGCCAGCTCCTTTCATTCAGTCAGTAGCTTCAAACATTTCTGGTATATGAATAACATGATCTTTTTCTATGGCAAAAATCAATGAATATTGTAAATGCACAAACAGTAATTTCTCCGCATTGCAAGGTGCAATTCTGAAATTTTTTGCTTTTTCCTGCTCCTCTTAGCATGATAAAGAAGATTCAAAGAGAGTGAGATGCCAGCTCCTTTCATTCAGTCAGTAGCTTCAATCATTTCTGGACGTTTTTCAATGGCAAAAATCAATGAATATTGTAAATGCACAAACAGTAATTTCTCCGCATTGCAAGGTGCAATTCTGAAATTTTTTGCTTTTTCCTGCTCCTCTTAGCATGATAAAGAAGATTCAAAGAGAGTGAGATGCCAGCTCCTTTCATTCAGTCAGTAGCTTCAATCATTTCTGGACGTTTTTCAATGGCAAAAATCAATGAATATTGTAAATGCACAAAGAGTAATTTCTCCGCATTGCAAGGTGCAATTCTGAAATTTTTTGCTTTTTCCTGCTCCTCCTAGCATGATAAAGAAGATTCAAAGAGTGAGATGCCAGCTCCTTTCATTGTCAGTAGCTTCAAACATTTCTGGTATATGAATAACATGATGTTTTTCAATGGCAAAAATCAATGAATATTGTAAATGCACAAACAGTAATTTCTCCGCATTGCAAGGTGCAATTCTGAAATGTTTTGCTTTTTCCTGCTCCTCTTAGCATGATAAAGAAGATTCAAAGAGAGTGAGATCCCAGCTCCTTTCATTCAGTCAGTAGCTTCAATCATTTCTGGACGTTTTTCAATGGCAAAAATCAATGAATATTGTAAATGCACAAACAGTAATTTCTCCGCATTGCAAGGTGCAATTCTGAAATTTTTTGCTTTTTCCTGCTCCTCTTAGCATGATAAAGAAGATTCAAAGAGAGTGAGATGCCAGCTCCTTTCATTCAGTCAGTAGCTTCAATCATTTCTGGACGTTTTTCAATGGCAAAAATCAATGAATATTGTAAATGCACAAAGAGTAATTTCTCCGCATTGCAAGGTGCAATTCTGAAATTTTTAGCTTTTTCCTGCTCCTCCTAGCATGATAAAGAAGATTCAAAGAGTGAGATACCAGCTCCTTTCATTGTCAGTAGCTTCAAACATTTCTGGTATATGAATAACATGATGTTTTTCAATGGCAAAAATCAATGAATATTGTAAATGCACAAACAGTAATTTCTCCGCATTGCAAGCTGCAATTCTGAAATTTTTTGCTTTTTCCTGCTCCTCTTAGCATGATAAAGATTCAAAGAGAGTGAGATGCCAGCTCCTTTCATTCAGTCAGTAGCTTCAATCATTTCTGGACGTTTTTCAATGGCAAAAATCATTGAATATTGTAAATGCACAAAGAGTAATTTCTCCGCATTGCAAGGTGCAATTCTGAAATTTTTTGCTTTTTCCTGCTCCTCTTAGCATGATAAAGAAGATTCAAAGAGAGTGAGATGCCAGCTCCTTTCATTCAGTCAGTAGCTTCAATCATTTCTGGTATATGAATAACATGATGTTTTTCAATGGCAAAAATCAATGAATATTGTAAATGCACAAACAGTAATTTCTCCGCATTGCAAGGTGCAATTCTGAAATTTTTTGCTTTTTCCTGCTCCTCTTAGCATGATAAAGAAGATTCAAAGAGAGTGAGATGCCAGCTCCTTTCATTCAGTCAGTAGCTTCAATCATTTCTGGTATATGAATAACATGATGTTTTTCAATGGCAAAAATCAATGAATATTGTAAATGCACAAACAGTAATTTCTCCGCATTGCAAGGTGCAATTCTGAAATTTTTTGCTTTTTCCTGCTCCTCTTAGCATGATAAAGAAGATTCAAAGAGAGTGAGATGCCAGCTCCTTTCATTCAGTCAGTAGCTTCAATCATTTCTGGTATATGAATAACGATGTTTTTCAATGGCAAAAATCAATGAATATTGTAAATGCACAAACAGTAATTTCTCCGCATTGCAAGGTGCAATTCTGAAATTTTTTGCTTTTTCCTGCTCCTCTTAGCATGATAAAGAAGATTCAAAGAGAGTGAGATGCCAGCTCCTTTCATTCAGTCAGTAGCTTCAATCATTTCTGGACGTTTTTCAATCGCAAAAATCAATGAATATTGTAAATGCACAAACAGTAATTTCTCCGCATTGCAAGGTGCAATTCTGAAATTTTTTGCTTTTTCCTGCTCCTCTTAGCATGATAAAGAAGATTCAAAGAGAGTGAGATGCCAGCTCCTTTCATTCAGTCAGTAGCTTCAATCATTTCTGGTATGTGAATAACATGATGTTTTTCAATGGCAAAAATCAATGAATATTGTAAATGCACAAACAGTAATTTCTCCGAATTGCAAGGTGCAATTCTGAAATTTTTTGCTTTTTCCTGCTCCTCTTAGCATGATAAAGAAGATTCAAAGAGAGTGAGATGCCAGCTCCTTTCATTCAGTCAGTAACTTCAATCATTTCTGGACGTTTTTCAATGGCAAAAATCAATGAATATTGTAAATGCACAAACAGTAATTTCTCCGCATTGCAAGGTGCAATTCTGAAATTTTTTGCTTTTTCCTGCTCCTCTTAGCATGATAAAGAAGATTCAAAGAGAGTGAGATGCCAGCTCCTTTCATTCAGTCAGTAGCTTCAAACATTTCTGGTATATGAATAACATGATGTTTTTCAATGGCAAAAATCAATGAATATTGTAAATGCACAAACAGTAATTTCTCCGCATTGCAAGGTGCAGTTCTGAAATTTTTTGCTTTTTCCTGCTCCTCTTAGCATGATAAAGAAGATTCAAAGAGAGTGAGATGCCAGCTCCTTTCACTCAGTCAGTAGCTTCAATCATTTCTGGACGTTTTTCAATGGCAAAAATCAATGAATATTGTAAATGCACAAACAGTAATTTCTCCGCATTGCAAGGTGCAATTCAGAAATTTTTTGCTTTTTCCTGCTCCTCTTAGCATGATAAAGAAGATTCAAAGAGAGTGAGATGCCAGCTCCTTTCATTCAGTCAGTAGCTTCAATCATTTCTGGACGTTTTTCAATGGCAAAAATCAATGAATATTGTAAATGCACAAACAGTAATTTCTCCGCATTGCAAGGTGCAATTCTGAAATTTTTTGCTTTTTCCTGCTCCTCTTAGCATGATAAAGAAGATTCAAAGAGAGTGAGATGCCAGCTCCTTTCATTCAGTCAGTAGCTTCAAACATTTCTGGTATATGAATAACATGATGTTTTTCAATGGCAAAAATCAATGAATATTGTAAATGCACAAACAGTAATTTCTCCGCATTGCAAGGTGCAATTCTGAAATTTTTTGCTTTTTCCTGCTCCTCTTAGCATGATAAAGAAGATTCAAAGAGAGTGAGATGCCAGCTCCTTTCATTCAGTCAGTAGCTTCAATCATTTCTGGACGTTTTTCAATGGCAAAAATCAATGAATATTGTAAATGCACAAAAAGTAATTTCTCCGCATTGCAAGGTGCAATTCTGAAATTTTTTGCATTTTCCTGCTCCTCTTAGCATGATAAAGAAGATTCAAAGAGAGTGAGATGCCAGCTCCTTTCATTCAGTCAGTAGCTTCAATCATTTCTGGACGTTTTTCAATGGCAAAAATCAATGAATATTGTAAATGCACAAAGAGTAATTTCTCCGCATTGCAAGGTGCAATTCTGAAATTTTTTGCTTTTTCCTGCTCCTCTTAGCATGATAAAGAAGATTCAAAGAGAGTGAGATGCCAGCTCCTTTCATTCAGTCAGTAGCTTCAAACATTTCTGGTATATGAATAACATGATGTTTTTCAATGGCAAAAATCAATGAATATTGTAAATGCACAAACAGTAATTTCTCCACATTGCAAGATGCAATTCTGAAATTTTTTGCTTTTTCCTGCTCCTCTTAGCATGATAAAGAAGATTCAAAGAGAGTGAGATGCCAGCTCCTTTCATTCAGTCAGTAGCTTCAATCATTTCTGGACGTTTTTCAATGGCAAAAATCATTGAATATTGTAAATGCACAAACAGTAATTTCTCCGCATTGCAAGGTGCAATTCTGAAATTTTTTGCTTTTTCCTGCTCCTCTTAGCATGATAAAGAAGATTCAAAGAGAGTGAGATGCCAGCTCCTTTCATTCAGTCAGTAGCTTCAAACATTTCTGGTATATGAATAACATGATGTTTTTCAATGGCAAAAATCAATGAATATTGTAAATGCACAAACAGTAATTTCTCCGCATTGCAAGGTGCAATTCTGAATTTTTTTGCTTTTTCCTGCTCCTCTTAGCATGATAAAGAAGATTCAAAGAGAGTGAGATGCCAGCTCCTTTCATTCAGTCAGTAGCTTCAAACATTTCTGGTATATGAATAACATGATGTTTTTCAATGGCAAAAATCAATGAATATTGTAAATGCACAAACAGTAATTTCTCCGCATTGCAAGGTGCAATTCTGAAATGTTTTGCTTTTTCCTGCTCCTCTTAGCATGATAAAGAAGATTCAAAGAGAGTGAGATGCCAGCTCTTTTCATTCAGTCAGTAGCTTCAATCATTTCTGGACGTTTTTCAATGGCAAAAATCAATGAATATTGTAAATGCACAAACAGTAATTTCTCCGCATTGCAAGGTGCAATTCTGAAATTTTTTGCTTTTTCCTGCTCCTCTTAGCATGATAAAGAAGATTCAAAGAGAGTGAGATGCCAGTTCCTTTCATTCAGTCAGTAGCTTCAATCATTTCTGGACGTTTTTCAATGGCAAAAATCAATGAATATTGTAAATGCACAAAGAGTAATTTCTCCGCATTGCAAGGTGCAATTCTGAAATTTTTTGCTTTTTCCTGCTCCTCTTAGCATGATAAAGAAGATTCAAAGAGAGTGAGATGCCAGCTCCTTTCATTCAGTCAGTAGCTTCAAACATTTCTGGTATATGAATAACATGATGTTTTTCAATGGCAAAAATCAATGAATATTGTAAATGCACAAACAGTAATTTCTCCGCATTGCAAGGTGCAATTCTGAAATTTTTTGCTTTTTCCTGCTCCTCAGCATGATAAAGAAGATTCAAAGAGAGTGAGATGCCAGCTCCTTTCATTCAGTCAGTAGCTTCAATCATTTCTGGACGTTTTTCAATGGCAAAAATCATTGAATATTGTAAATGCACAAACAGTAATTTCTCCGCATTGCAAGGTGCAATTCTGAAATTTTTTGCTTTTTCCTGCTCCTCTTAGCATGATAAACAAGATTCAAAGAGAGTGAGATGCCAGCTCCTTTCATTCAGTCAGTAGCTTCAATCATTTCTGGACGTTTTTCAATGGCAAAAATCAATGAATATTGTAAATGCACAAACTAATTTCTCCGCATTGCAAGGTGCAATTCTGAAATTTTTTGCTTTTTCCTGCTCCTCTTAGCATGATAAAGAAGATTCAAAGAGAGTGAGATGCCAGCTCCTTTCATTCAGTCAGTAGCTTCAAACATTTCTGGTATATGAATAACATGATGTTTTTCAATGGCAAAAATCAATGAATATTGTAAATGCACAAACAGTAATTTCTCCGCATTGCAAGGTGCAATTCTGAAATGTTTTGCTTTTTCCTGCTCCTCTTAGCATGATAAAGAAGATTCAAAGAGAGTGAGATGCCAGCTCTTTTCATTCAGTCAGTAGCTTCAATCATTTCTGGATGTTTTTCAATGGCAAAAATCAATGAATATTGTAAATGCACAAACAGTAATTTCTCCGCATTGCAAGGTGCAATTCTGAAATTTTTTGCTTTTTCCTGCTCCTCTTAGCATGATAAAGAAGATTCAAAGAGAGTGAGATGCCAGCTCCTTTCATTCAGTCAGTAGCTTCAATCATTTCTGGTATATGAATAACATGATGTTTTTCAATGGCAAAAATCAATGAATATTGTAAATGCACAAACAGTAATTTCTCCGGATTGCAAGGTGCAATTCTGAAATTTTTTGCTTTTTCCTGCTCCTCTTAGCATGATAAAGAAGATTCAAAGAGAGTGAGATGCCAGCTCCTTTCATTCAGTCAGTAGCTTCAATCATTTCTGGACGTTTTTCAATGGCAAAAATCAATGAATATTGTAAATGAACAAACAGTAATTTCTCCGCATTGCAAGGTGCAATTCTGAAATTTTTTGCTTTTTCCTGCTCCTCTTAGCATGATAAACAAGATTCAAAGAGAGTGAGATGCCAGCTCCTTTCATTCAGTCAGTAGCTTCAATCATTTCTGGACGTTTTTCAATGGCAAAAATCAATGAATATTGTAAATGCACAAACAGTAATTTCTCCGCATTGCAAGGTGCAATTCTGAAATTTTTTGCTTTTTCCTGCTCCTCTTAGCATGATAAAGAAGATTCAAAGAGAGTGAGATGCCAGCTCCTTTCATTCAGTCAGTAGCTTCAAACATTTCTGGTATATGAATAACATGATGTTTTTCAATGGCAAAAATCAATGAATATTGTAAATGCACAAACAGTAATTTCTCCGCATTGCAAGGTGCAATTCTGAAATGTTTTGCTTTTTCCTGCTCCTCTTAGCATGATAAAGAAGATTCAAAGAGAGTGAGATGCCAGCTCTTTTCATTCAGTCAGTAGCTTCAATCATTTCTGGACGTTTTTCAATGGCAAAAATCAATGAATATTGTAAATGCACAAACAGTAATTTCTCCGCATTGCAAGGTGCAATTCTGAAATTTTTTGCTTTTTCCTGCTCCTCTTAGCATGATAAAGAAGATTCAAAGAGAGTGAGATGCCAGTTCCTTTCATTCAGTCAGTAGCTTCAATCATTTCTGGACGTTTTTCAATGGCAAAAATCAATGAATATTGTAAATGCACAAAGAGTAATTTCTCCGCATTGCAAGGTGCAATTCTGAAATTTTTTGCTTTTTCCTGCTCCTCTTAGCATGATAAAGAAGATTCAAAGAGAGTGAGATGCCAGCTCCTTTCATTCAGTCAGTAGCTTCAAACATTTCTGGTATATGAATAACATGATGTTTTTCAATGGCAAAAATCAATGAATATTGTAAATGCACAAACAGTAATTTCTCCGCATTGCAAGGTGCAATTCTGAAATTTTTTGCTTTTTCCTGCTCCTCAGCATGATAAAGAAGATTCAAAGAGAGTGAGATGCCAGCTCCTTTCATTCAGTCAGTAGCTTCAATCATTTCTGGACGTTTTTCAATGGCAAAAATCATTGAATATTGTAAATGCACAAACAGTAATTTCTCCGCATTGCAAGGTGCAATTCTGAAATTTTTTGCTTTTTCCTGCTCCTCTTAGCATGATAAACAAGATTCAAAGAGAGTGAGATGCCAGCTCCTTTCATTCAGTCAGTAGCTTCAATCATTTCTGGACGTTTTTCAATGGCAAAAATCAATGAATATTGTAAATGCACAAACTAATTTCTCCGCATTGCAAGGTGCAATTCTGAAATTTTTTGCTTTTTCCTGCTCCTCTTAGCATGATAAAGAAGATTCAAAGAGAGTGAGATGCCAGCTCCTTTCATTCAGTCAGTAGCTTCAAACATTTCTGGTATATGAATAACATGATGTTTTTCAATGGCAAAAATCAATGAATATTGTAAATGCACAAACAGTAATTTCTCCGCATTGCAAGGTGCAATTCTGAAATTTTTTGCTTTTTCCTGCTCCTCTTAGCATGATAAAGAAGATTCAAAGAGAGTGAGATGCCAGCTCCTTTCATTCAGTCAGTAGCTTCAATCATTTCTGGACGTTTTTCAATGGCAAAAATCAATGAATATTGTAAATGCACAAACAGTAATTTCTCCGCATTGCAAGGTGCAATTCTGAAATTTTTTGCTTTTTCCTGCTCCTCTTAGCATGATAAAGAAGATTCAAAGAGAGTGAGATGCCAGCTCCTTTCATTCAGTCAGTAGCTTCAAACATTTCTGGTATATGAATAACATGATGTTTTTCAATGGCAAAAATCAATGAATATTGTAAATGCACAAACAGTAATTTCTCCGCATTGCAAGGTGCAATTCTGAAATTTTTTGCTTTTTCCTGCTCCTCTTAGCATGATAAAGAAGATTCAAAGAGAGTGAGATGCCAGCTCCTTTCATTCAGTAAGTAGCTTCAATCATTTCTGGACGTTTTTCAATGGCAAAAATCAATGAATATTGTAAATGCACAAACAGTAATTTCTCCGCATTGCAAGGTGCAATTCTGAAATTTTTTGCTTTTTCCTGCTCCTCTTAGCATGATAAAGAAGATTCAAAGAGAGTGAGATGCCAGCTCCTTTCATTCAGTCAGTAGCTTCAATCATTTCTGGACGTTTTTCAATGGCAAAAATCAATGAATATTGTAAATGCACAAACAGTAATTTCTCCGCATTGCAAGATGCAATTCTGAAATTTTTTGCTTTTTCCTGCTCCTCTTAGCAAGATAAACAAGATTCAAAGAGAGTGAGATGCCAGCTCCTTTCATTCAGTCAGTAGCTTCAATCATTTCTGGACGTTTTTCAATGGCAAAAATCAATGAATATTGTAAATGCACAAACAGTAATTTCTCCGCATTGCAAGGTGCAATTCTGAAATTTTTTGCTTTTTCCTGCTCCTCTTAGCATGATAAAGAAGATTCAAAGAGAGTGAGATGCCAGCTCCTTTCATTCAGTCAGTAGCTTCAATCATTTCTGGACGTTTTTCAATGGCAAAAATCAATGAATATTGTAAATGCACAAACAGTAATTTCTCCGCATTGCAAGGTGCAATTCTGAAATTTTTTGCTTTTTCCTGCTCCTCTTAGCATGATAAAGAGGATTCAAAGAGAGTGAGATGCCAGCTCCTTTCATTCAGTCAGTAGCTTCAATCATTTCTGGACGTTTTTCAATGGCAAAATCAATGAATATTGTAAATGCACAAACAGTAATTTCTCCGCATTGCAAGGTGCAATTCTGAAATTTTTTGCTTTTTCCTGCTCCTCTTAGCATGATAAAGAAGATTCAAAGAGAGTGAGATGCCAGCTCCTTTCATTCAGTCAGTAGCTTCAAACATTTCTGGTATATGAATAACATGATGTTTTTCAATGGCAAAAATCAATGAATATTGTAAATGCACAAACAGTAATTTCTCCGCATTGCAAGGTGCAATTCTGAAATTTTTTGCTTTTTCCTGCTCCTCTAAGCATGATAAACAAGATTCAAAGAGAATGAGATGCCAGCTCCTTTCATTCAGTCAGTAGCTTCAATCATTTCTGGACGTTTTTCAATGGCAAAAATCAATGAATATTGTAAATGCACAAACAGTAATTTCTCCGCATTGCAAGGTGCAGTTCTGAAATTTTTTGCTTTTTCCTGCTCCTCTTAGCATGATAAAGAAGATTCAAAGAGAGTGAGATGCCAGCTCCTTTCACTCAGTCAGTAGCTTCAATCATTTCTGGACGTTTTTCAATGGCAAAAATCAATGAATATTGTAAATGCACAAACAGTAATTTCTCCGCATTGCAAGGTGCAATTCTGAAATTTTTTGCTTTTTCCTGCTCCTCTTAGCATGATAAAGAAGATTCAAAGAGAGTGAGATGCCAGCTCCTTTCATTCAGTCAGTAGCTTCAATCATTTCTGGACGTTTTTCAATGGCAAAAATCAATGAATATTGTAAATGCACAAACAGTAATTTCTCCGCATTGCAAGGTGCAATTCTGAAATTTTTTGCTTTTTCCTGCTCCTCTTAGCATGATAAAGAAGATTCAAAGAGAGTGAGATGCCAGCTCCTTTCATTCAGTCAGTAGCTTCAAACATTTCTGGTATATGAATAACATGATGTTTTTCAATGGCAAAAATCAATGAATATTGTAAATGCACAAACAGTAATTTCTCCGCATTGCAAGGTGCAATTCTGAAATTTTTTGCTTTTTCCTGCTCCTCTTAGCATGATAAAGAAGATTCAAAGAGAGTGAGATGCCAGCTCCTTTCATTCAGTCAGTAGCTTCAATCATTTCTGGACGTTTTTCAATGGCAAAAATCAATGAATATTGTAAATGCACAAACAGTAATTTCTCCGCATTGCAAGGTGCAATTCTGAAATTTTTTGCTTTTTCCTGCTCCTCTTAGCATGATAAAGAAGATTCAAAGAGAGTGAGATGCCAGCTCCTTTCATTCAGTCAGTAGCTTCAATCATTTCTGGACGTTTTTCAATGGCAAAAATCAATGAATATTGTAAATGCACAAAGAGTAATTTCTCCGCATTGCAAGGTGCAATTCTGAAATTTTTTGCTTTTTCCTGCTCCTCTTAGCATGATAAAGTAGATTCAAAGAGAGTGAGATGCCAGCTCCTTTCATTCAGTCAGTAGCTTCAATCATTTCTGGACGTTTTTCAATGGCAAAAATCAATGAATATTGTAAATGCACAAACAGTAATTTCTCCGCATTGCAAGGTGCAATTCTGAAATTTTTTGCTTTTTCCTGCTCCTCTTAGCATGATAAAGAAGATTCAAAGAGAGTGAGATGCCAGCTCCTTTCATTCAGTCAGTAGCTTCAAACATTTCTGGTATATGAATAACATGATGTTTTTCAATGGCAAAAATCAATGAATATTGTAAATGCACAAACAGTAATTTCTCCGCATTGCAAGGTGCAATTCTGAAATGTTTTGCTTTTTCCTGCTCCTCTTAGCATGATAAAGAAGATTCAAAGAGAGTGAGATGCCAGCTCTTTTCATTCAGTCAGTAGCTTCAATCATTTCTGGACGTTTTTCAATGGCAAAAATCAATGAATATTGTAAATGCACAAACAGTAATTTCTCCGCATTGCAAGGTGCAATTCTGAAATTTTTTGCTTTTTCCTGCTCCTCTTAGCATGATAAAGAAGATTCAAAGAGAGTGAGATGCCAGTTCCTTTCATTCAGTCAGTAGCTTCAATCATTTCTGGACGTTTTTCAATGCAAAAATCAATGAATATTGTAAATGCACAAAGAGTAATTTCTCCGCATTGCAAGGTGCAATTCTGAAATTTTTTGCTTTTTCCTGCTCCTCTTAGCATGATAAAGAAGATTCAAAGAGAGTGAGATGCCAGCTCCTTTCATTCAGTCAGTAGCTTCAAACATTTCTGGTATATGAATAACATGATGTTTTTCAATGGCAAAAATCAATGAATATTGTAAATGCACAAACAGTAATTTCTCCGCATTGCAAGGTGCAATTCTGAAATTTTTTGCTTTTTCCTGCTCCTCAGCATGATAAAGAAGATTCAAAGAGAGTGAGATGCCAGCTCCTTTCATTCAGTCAGTAGCTTCAATCATTTCTGGACGTTTTTCAATGGCAAAAATCATTGAATATTGTAAATGCACAAACAGTAATTTCTCCGCATTGCAAGGTGCAATTCTGAAATTTTTTGCTTTTTCCTGCTCCTCTTAGCATGATAAACAAGATTCAAAGAGAGTGAGATGCCAGCTCCTTTCATTCAGTCAGTAGCTTCAATCATTTCTGGACGTTTTTCAATGGCAAAAATCAATGAATATTGTAAATGCACAAACTAATTTCTCCGCATTGCAAGGTGCAATTCTGAAATTTTTTGCTTTTTCCTGCTCCTCTTAGCATGATAAAGAAGATTCAAAGAGAGTGAGATGCCAGCTCCTTTCATTCAGTCAGTAGCTTCAAACATTTCTGGTATATGAATAACATGATGTTTTTCAATGGCAAAAATCAATGAATATTGTAAATGCACAAACAGTAATTTCTCCGCATTGCAAGGTGCAATTCTGAAATGTTTTGCTTTTTCCTGCTCCTCTTAGCATGATAAAGAAGATTCAAAGAGAGTGAGATGCCAGCTCTTTTCATTCAGTCAGTAGCTTCAATCATTTCTGGATGTTTTTCAATGGCAAAAATCAATGAATATTGTAAATGCACAAACAGTAATTTCTCCGCATTGCAAGGTGCAATTCTGAAATTTTTTGCTTTTTCCTGCTCCTCTTAGCATGATAAAGAAGATTCAAAGAGAGTGAGATGCCAGCTCCTTTCATTCAGTCAGTAGCTTCAATCATTTCTGGTATATGAATAACATGATGTTTTTCAATGGCAAAAATCAATGAATATTGTAAATGCACAAACAGTAATTTCTCCGGATTGCAAGGTGCAATTCTGAAATTTTTTGCTTTTTCCTGCTCCTCTTAGCATGATAAAGAAGATTCAAAGAGAGTGAGATGCCAGCTCCTTTCATTCAGTCAGTAGCTTCAATCATTTCTGGACGTTTTTCAATGGCAAAAATCAATGAATATTGTAAATGCACAAACAGTAATTTCTCCGCATTGCAAGGTGCAATTCTGAAATTTTTTGCTTTTTCCTGCTCCTCTTAGCATGATAAACAAGATTCAAAGAGAGTGAGATGCCAGCTCCTTTCATTCAGTCAGTAGCTTCAATCATTTCTGGACGTTTTTCAATGGCAAAAATCAATGAATATTGTAAATGCACAAACAGTAATTTCTCCGCATTGCAAGGTGCAATTCTGAAATTTTTTGCTTTTTCCTGCTCCTCTTAGCATGATAAAGAAGATTCAAAGAGAGTGAGATGCCAGCTCTTTTCATTCAGTCAGTAGCTTCAATCATTTCTGGACGTTTTTCAATGGCAAAAATCAATGAATATTGTAAATGCACAAACAGTAATTTCTCCGCATTGCAAGGTGCAATTCTGAAATTTTTTGCTTTTTCCTGCTCCTCTTAGCATGATAAAGAAGATTCAAAGAGAGTGAGATGCCAGTTCCTTTCATTCAGTCAGTAGCTTCAATCATTTCTGGACGTTTTTCAATGGCAAAAATCAATGAATATTGTAAATGCACAAAGAGTAATTTCTCCGCATTGCAAGATGCAATTCTGAAATTTTTTGCTTTTTCCTGCTCCTCTTAGCATGATAAAGAAGATTCAAAGAGAGTGAGATGCCAGCTCCTTTCATTCAGTCAGTAGCTTCAAACATTTCTGGTATATGAATAACATGATGTTTTTCAATGGCAAAAATCAATGAATATTGTAAATGCACAAACAGTAATTTCTCCGCATTGCAAGGTGCAATTCTGAAATTTTTTGCTTTTTCCTGCTCCTCAGCATGATAAAGAAGATTCAAAGAGAGTGAGATGCCAGCTCCTTTCATTCAGTCAGTAGCTTCAATCATTTCTGGACGTTTTTCAATGGCAAAAATCAATGAATATTGTAAATGCACAAACTAATTTCTCCGCATTGCAAGGTGCAATTCTGAAATTTTTTGCTTTTTCCTGCTCCTCTTAGCATGATAAAGAAGATTCAAAGAGAGTGAGATGCCAGCTCCTTTCATTCAGTCAGTAGCTTCAAACATTTCTGGTATATGAATAACATGATGTTTTTCAATGGCAAAAATCAATGAATATTGTAAATGCACAAACAGTAATTTCTCCGCATTGCAAGGTGCAATTCTGAAATGTTTTGCTTTTTCCTGCTCCTCTTAGCATGATAAAGAAGATTCAAAGAGAGTGAGATGCCAGCTCTTTTCATTCAGTCAGTAGCTTCAATCATTTCTGGACGTTTTTCAATGGCAAAAATCAATGAATATTGTAAATGCACAAACAGTAATTTCTCCGCATTGCAAGGTGCAATTCTGAAATTTTTTGCTTTTTCCTGCTCCTCTTAGCATGATAAAAAGGATTCAAAGAGAGTGAGATGCCAGCTCCTTTCATTCAGTCAGTAGCTTCAATCATTTCTGGACGTTTTTCAATGGCAAAATCAATGAATATTGTAAATGCACAAACAGTAATTTCTCCGCATTGCAAGGTGCAATTCTGAAATTTTTTGCTTTTTCCTGCTCCTCTTAGCATGATAAAGAAGATTCAAAGAGAGTGAGATGCCAGCTCCTTTCATTCAGTCAGTAGCTTCAAACATTTCTGGTATATGAATAACATGATGTTTTTCAATGGCAAAAATCAATGAATATTGTAAATGCACAAACAGTAATTTCTCCGCATTGCAAGGTGCAATTCTGAAATTTTTTGCTTTTTCCTGCTCCTCTAAGCATGATAAACAAGATTCAAAGAGAATGAGATGCCAGCTCCTTTCATTCAGTCAGTAGCTTCAATCATTTCTGGACGTTTTTCAATGGCAAAAATCAATGAATATTGTAAATGCACAAACAGTAATTTCTCCGCATTGCAAGGTGCAATTCTGAAATTTTTTGCTTTTTCCTGCTCCTCTTAGCATGATAAACAAGATTCAAAGAGAATGAGATGCCAGCTCCTTTCATTCAGTC
Organism: Phyllobates terribilis; assembly: GCF_046119375.1. Lineage (NCBI taxonomy): Eukaryota > Metazoa > Chordata > Amphibia > Anura > Dendrobatidae > Phyllobates > Phyllobates terribilis. The sequence continues at coordinate 724,308 of NW_027363469.1, read as the reverse complement.
AGTAGCTTCAATCATTTCTGGACGTTTTTCAATGGCAAAAATCAATGAATATTGTAAATGCACAAACAGTAATTTCTCCGCATTGCAAGGTGCAATTCTGAAATTTTTTGCTTTTTCCTGCTCCTCTTAGCATGATAAAGAAGATTCAAAGAGAGTGAGATGCCAGCTCCTTTCATTCAGTCAGTAGCTTCAAACATTTCTGGTATATGAATAACATGATGTTTTTCAATGGCAAAAATCAATGAATATTGTAAATGCACAAACAGTAATTTCTCCGCATTGCAAGGTGCAATTCTGAAATGTTTTGCTTTTTCCTGCTCCTCTTAGCATGATAAAGAAGATTCAAAGAGAGTGAGATGCCAGCTCTTTTCATTCAGTCAGTAGCTTCAATCATTTCTGGACGTTTTTCAATGGCAAAAATCAATGAATATTGTAAATGCACAAACAGTAATTTCTCCGCATTGCAAGGTGCAATTCTGAAATTTTTTGCTTTTTCCTGCTCCTCTTAGCATGATAAAGAAGATTCAAAGAGAGTGAGATGCCAGCTCCTTTCATTCAGTCAGTAGCTTCAATCATTTCAGGACGTTTTTCAATGGCAAAAATCAATGAATATTGTAAATGCACAAAGAGTAATTTCTCCGCATTGCAAGGTGCAATTCTGAAATTTTTTGCTTTTTCCTGCTCCTCTTAGCATGATAAAGAAGATTCAAAGAGAGTGAGATGCCAGCTCCTTTCATTCAGTCAGTAGCTTCAAACATTTCTGGTATATGAATAACATGATGTTTTTCAATGGCAAAAATCAATGAATATTGTAAATGCACAAACAGTAATTTCTCCGCATTGCAAGGTGCAATTCTGAAATTTTTTGCTTTTTCCTGCTCCTCAGCATGATAAAGAAGATTCAAAGAGAGTGAGATGCCAGCTCCTTTCATTCAGTCAGTAGCTTCAATCATTTCTGGACGTTTTTCAATGGCAAAAATCATTGAATATTGTAAATGCACAAACAGTAATTTCTCCGCATTGCAAGGTGCAATTCTGAAATTTTTTGCTTTTTCCTGCTCCTCTTAGCATGATAAACAAGATTCAAAGAGAGTGAGATGCCAGCTCCTTTCATTCAGTCAGTAGCTTCAATCATTTCTGGACGTTTTTCAATGGCAAAAATCAATGAATATTGTAAATGCACAAACAGTAATTTCTCCGCATTGCAAGGTGCAATTCTGAAATTTTTTGCTTTTTCCTGCTCCTCTTAGCATGATAAAGAAGATTCAAAGAGAGTGAGATGCCAGCTCCTTTCATTCAGTCAGTAGCTTCAAACATTTCTGGTATATGAATAACATGATGTTTTTCAATGGCAAAAATCAATGAATATTGTAAATGCACAAACAGTAATTTCTCCGCATTGCAAGGTGCAATTCTGAAATGTTTTGCTTTTTCCTGCTCCTCTTAGCATGATAAAGAAGATTCAAAGAGAGTGAGATGCCAGCTCTTTTCATTCAGTCAGTAGCTTCAATCATTTCTGGACGTTTTTCAATGGCAAAAATCAATGAATATTGTAAATGCACAAACAGTAATTTCTCCGCATTGCAAGGTGCAATTCTGAAATTTTTTGCTTTTTCCTGCTCCTCTTAGCATGATAAAGAAGATTCAAAGAGAGTGAGATGCCAGTTCCTTTCATTCAGTCAGTAGCTTCAATCATTTCTGGACGTTTTTCAATGCAAAAATCAATGAATATTGTAAATGCACAAAGAGTAATTTCTCCGCATTGCAAGGTGCAATTCTGAAATTTTTTGCTTTTTCCTGCTCCTCTTAGCATGATAAAGAAGATTCAAAGAGAGTGAGATGCCAGCTCCTTTCATTCAGTCAGTAGCTTCAAACATTTCTGGTATATGAATAACATGATGTTTTTCAATGGCAAAAATCAATGAATATTGTAAATGCACAAACAGTAATTTCTCCGCATTGCAAGGTGCAATTCTGAAATGTTTTGCTTTTTCCTGCTCCTCAGCATGATAAAGAAGATTCAAAGAGAGTGAGATGCCAGCTCCTTTCATTCAGTCAGTAGCTTCAATCATTTCTGGACGTTTTTCAATGGCAAAAATCATTGAATATTGTAAATGCACAAACAGTAATTTCTCCGCATTGCAAGGTGCAATTCTGAAATTTTTTGCTTTTTCCTGCTCCTCTTAGCATGATAAACAAGATTCAAAGAGAGTGAGATGCCAGCTCCTTTCATTCAGTCAGTAGCTTCAATCATTTCTGGACGTTTTTCAATGGCAAAAATCAATGAATATTGTAAATGCACAAACTAATTTCTCCGCATTGCAAGGTGCAATTCTGAAATTTTTTGCTTTTTCCTGCTCCTCTTAGCATGATAAAGAAGATTCAAAGAGAGTGAGATGCCAGCTCCTTTCATTCAGTCAGTAGCTTCAAACATTTCTGGTATATGAATAACATGATGTTTTTCAATGGCAAAAATCAATGAATATTGTAAATGCACAAACAGTAATTTCTCCGCATTGCAAGGTGCAATTCTGAAATGTTTTGCTTTTTCCTGCTCCTCTTAGCATGATAAAGAAGATTCAAAGAGAGTGAGATGCCAGCTCTTTTCATTCAGTCAGTAGCTTCAATCATTTCTGGATGTTTTTCAATGGCAAAAATCAATGAATATTGTAAATGCACAAACAGTAATTTCTCCGCATTGCAAGGTGCAATTCAGAAAATTTTTGCTTTTTCCTGCTCCTCTTAGCATGATAAAGAAGATTCAAAGAGAGTGAGATGCCAGCTCCTTTCATTCAGTCAGTAGCTTCAATCATTTCTGGTATATGAATAACATGATGTTTTTCAATGGCAAAAATCAATGAATATTGTAAATGCACAAACAGTAATTTCTCCGGATTGCAAGGTGCAATTCTGAAATTTTTTGCTTTTTCCTGCTCCTCTTAGCATGATAAAGAAGATTCAAAGAGCGTGAGATGCCAGCTCCTTTCATTCAGTCAGTAGCTTCAATCATTTCTGGACGTTTTTCAATGGCAAAAAGCAATGAATATTGTAAATGCACAAACAGTAATTTCTCCGCATTGCAAGGTGCAATTCTGAAATTTTTTGCTTTTTCCTGCTCCTCTTAGCATGATAAACAAGATTCAAAGAGAGTGAGATGCCAGCTCCTTTCATTCAGTCAGTAGCTTCAATCATTTCTGGTATATGAATAACATGATGTTTTTCAATGGCAAAAATCAATGAATATTGTAAATGCACAAACAGTAATTTCTCCGCATTGCAAGGTGCAATTCTGAAATGTTTTGCTTTTTCCTGCTCCTCTTAGCATGATAAAGAAGATTCAAAGAGAGTGAGATGCCAGCTCTTTTCATTCAGTCAGTAGCTTCAATCATTTCTGGACGTTTTTCAATGGCAAAAATCAATGAATATTGTAAATGCACAAACAGTAATTTCTCCGCATTGCAAGGTGCAATTCTGAAATTTTTTGCTTTTTCCTGCTCCTCTTAGCATGATAAAGAAGATTCAAAGAGAGTGAGATGCCAGCTCCTTTCATTCAGTCAGTAGCTTCAAACATTTCTGGTATATGAATAACATGATGTTTTTCAATGGCAAAAATCAATGAATATTGTAAATGCACAAACAGTAATTTCTCCGCATTGCAAGGTGCAATTCTGAAATGTTTTGCTTTTTCCTGCTCCTCTTAGCATGATAAAGAAGATTCAAAGAGAGTGAGATGCCAGCTCTTTTCATTCAGTCAGTAGCTTCAATCATTTCTGGACGTTTTTCAATGGCAAAAATCAATGAATATTGTAAATGCACAAACAGTAATTTCTCCGCATTGCAAGGTGCAATTCTGAAATTTTTTGCTTTTTCCTGCTCCTCTTAGCATGATAAAGAAGATTCAAAGAGAGTGAGATGCCAGTTCCTTTCATTCAGTCAGTAGCTTCAATCATTTCTGGACGTTTTTCAATGGCAAAAATCAATGAATATTGTAAATGCACAAAGAGTAATTTCTCCGCATTGCAAGGTGCAATTCTGAAATTTTTTGCTTTTTCCTGCTCCTCTTAGCATGATAAAGAAGATTCAAAGAGAGTGAGATGCCAGCTCCTTTCATTCAGTCAGTAGCTTCAAACATTTCTGGTATATGAATAACATGATGTTTTTCAATGGCAAAAATCAATGAATATTGTAAATGCACAAACAGTAATTTCTCCGCATTGCAAGGTGCAATTCTGAAATTTTTTGCTTTTTCCTGCTCCTCAGCATGATAAAGAAGATTCAAAGAGAGTGAGATGCCAGCTCCTTTCATTCAGTCAGTAGCTTCAATCATTTCTGGACGTTTTTCAATGGCAAAAATCATTGAATATTGTAAATGCACAAACAGTAATTTCTCCGCATTGCAAGGTGCAATTCTGAAATTTTTTGCTTTTTCCTGCTCCTCTTAGCATGATAAACAAGATTCAAAGAGAGTGAGATGCCAGCTCCTTTCATTCAGTCAGTAGCTTCAATCATTTCTGGACGTTTTTCAATGGCAAAAATCAATGAATATTGTAAATGCACAAACTAATTTCTCCGCATTGCAAGGTGCAATTCTGAAATTTTTTGCTTTTTCCTGCTCCTCTTAGCATGATAAAGAAGATTCAAAGAGAGTGAGATGCCAGCTCCTTTCATTCAGTCAGTAGCTTCAAACATTTCTGGTATATGAATAACATGATGTTTTTCAATGGCAAAAATCAATGAATATTGTAAATGCACAAACAGTAATTTCTCCGCATTGCAAGGTGCAATTCTGAAATGTTTTGCTTTTTCCTGCTCCTCTTAGCATGATAAAGAAGATTCAAAGAGAGTGAGATGCCAGCTCTTTTCATTCAGTCAGTAGCTTCAATCATTTCTGGACGTTTTTCAATGGCAAAAATCAATGAATATTGTAAATGCACAAACAGTAATTTCTCCGCATTGCAAGGTGCAATTCTGAAATTTTTTGCTTTTTCCTGCTCCTCTTAGCATGATAAAGAGGATTCAAAGAGAGTGAGATGCCAGCTCCTTTCATTCAGTCAGTAGCTTCAATCATTTCTGGACGTTTTTCAATGGCAAAATCAATGAATATTGTAAATGCACAAACAGTAATTTCTCCGCATTGCAAGGTGCAATTCTGAAATTTTTTGCTTTTTCCTGCTCCTCTTAGCATGATAAAGAAGATTCAAAGAGAGTGAGATGCCAGCTCCTTTCATTCAGTCAGTAGCTTCAAACATTTCTGGTATATGAATAACATGATGTTTTTCACTGGCAAAAATCAATGAATATTGTAAATGCACAAACAGTAATTTCTCCGCATTGCAAGGTGCAATTCTGAAATTTTTTGCTTTTTCCTGCTCCTCTAAGCATGATAAACAAGATTCAAAGAGAATGAGATGCCAGCTCCTTTCATTCAGTCAGTAGCTTCAATCATTTCTGGACGTTTTTCAATGGCAAAAATCAATGAATATTGTAAATGCACAAACAGTAATTTCTCCGCATTGCAAGGTGCAATTCTGAAATTTTTTGCTTTTTCCTGCTCCTCTTAGCATGATAAAGAAGATTCAAAGAGAGTGAGATGCCAGCTCCTTTCATTCAGTCAGTAGCTTCAATCATTTCAGGACGTTTTTCAATGGCAAAAATCAATGAATATTGTAAATGCACAAAGAGTAATTTCTCCGCATTGCAAGGTGCAATTCTGAAATTTTTTGCTTTTTCCTGCTCCTCTTAGCATGATAAAGAAGATTCAAAGAGAGTGAGATGCCAGCTCCTTTCATTCAGTCAGTAGCTTCAAACATTTCTGGTATATGAATAACATGATGTTTTTCAATGGCAAAAATCAATGAATATTGTAAATGCACAAACAGTAATTTCTCCGCATTGCAAGGTGCAATTCTGAAATTTTTTGCTTTTTCCTGCTCCTCAGCATGATAAAGAAGATTCAAAGAGAGTGAGATGCCAGCTCCTTTCATTCAGTCAGTAGCTTCAATCATTTCTGGACGTTTTTCAATGGCAAAAATCATTGAATATTGTAAATGCACAAACAGTAATTTCTCCGCATTGCAAGGTGCAATTCTGAAATTTTTTGCTTTTTCCTGCTCCTCTTAGCATGATAAACAAGATTCAAAGAGAGTGAGATGCCAGCTCCTTTCATTCAGTCAGTAGCTTCAATCATTTCTGGACGTTTTTCAATGGCAAAAATCAATGAATATTGTAAATGCACAAACTAATTTCTCCGCATTGCAAGGTGCAATTCTGAAATTTTTTGCTTTTTCCTGCTCCTCTTAGCATGATAAAGAAGATTCAAAGAGAGTGAGATGCCAGCTCCTTTCATTCAGTCAGTAGCTTCAAACATTTCTGGTATATGAATAACATGATGTTTTTCAATGGCAAAAATCAATGAATATTGTAAATGCACAAACAGTAATTTCTCCGCATTGCAAGGTGCAATTCTGAAATTTTTTGCTTTTTCCTGCTCCTCTTAGCATGATAAAGAAGATTCAAAGAGAGTGAGATGCCAGCTCCTTTCATTCAGTCAGTAGCTTCAATCATTTCTGGACGTTTTTCAATGGCAAAAATCAATGAATATTGTAAATGCACAAACAGTAATTTCTCCGCATTGCAAGGTGCAATTCTGAAATTTTTTGCTTTTTCCTGCTCCTCTTAGCATGATAAAGAAGATTCAAAGAGAGTGAGATGCCAGCTCCTTTCATTCAGTCAGTAGCTTCAAACATTTCTGGTATATGAATAACATGATGTTTTTCAATGGCAAAAATCAATGAATATTGTAAATGCACAAACAGTAATTTCTCCGCATTGCAAGGTGCAATTCTGAAATTTTTTGCTTTTTCCTGCTCCTCTTAGCATGATAAAGAAGATTCAAAGAGAGTGAGATGCCAGCTCCTTTCATTCAGTAAGTAGCTTCAATCATTTCTGGACGTTTTTCAATGGCAAAAATCAATGAATATTGTAAATGCACAAACAGTAATTTCTCCGCATTGCAAGGTGCAATTCTGAAATTTTTTGCTTTTTCCTGCTCCTCTTAGCATGATAAAAAAGATTCAAAGAGAGTGAGATGCCAGCTCCTTTCATTCAGTCAGTAGCTTCAATCATTTCTGGACGTTTTTCAATGGCAAAAATCAATGAATATTGTAAATGCACAAACAGTAATTTCTCCGCATTGCAAGGTGCAATTCTGAAATTTTTTGCTTTTTTCTGCTCCTCTTAGCATGATAAAGAAGATTCAAAGAGAGTGAGATGCCAGCTCCTTTCATTCAGTCAGTAGCTTCAAACATTTCTGGTATATGAATAACATGATGTTTTTCAATGGCAAAAATCAATGAATATTGTAAATGCACAAACAGTAATTTCTCCGCATTGCAAGGTGCAATTCTGAAATTTTTTGCTTTTTCCTGCTCCTCTTAGCATGATAAAGAAGATTCAAAGAGATTGAGATGCCAGCTCCTTTCATTCAGTCAGTAGCTTCAATCATTTCTGGACGTTTTTCAATGGCAAAAATCAATGAATATTGTAAATGCACAAACAGTAATTTCTCCGCATTGCAAGGTGCAATTCTGAAATTTTTTGCTTTTTCCTGCTCCTCTTAGCAAGATAAACAAGATTCAAAGAGAGTGAGATGCCAGCTCCTTTCATTCAGTCAGTAGCTTCAATCATTTCTGGACGTTTTTCAATGGCAAAAATCAATGAATATTGTAAATGCACAAACAGTAATTTCTCCGCATTGCAAGGTGCAATTCTGAAATTTTTTGCTTTTTCCTGCTCCTCTTAGCATGATAAAGAAGATTCAAAGAGAGTGAGATGCCAGCTCCTTTCATTCAGTCAGTAGCTTCAATCATTTCTGGACGTTTTTCAATGGCAAAAATCAATGAATATTGTAAATGCACAAACAGTAATTTCTCCGCATTGCAAGGTGCAATTCTGAAATTTTTTGCTTTTTCCTGCTCCTCTTAGCATGATAAAGAGGATTCAAAGAGAGTGAGATGCCAGCTCCTTTCATTCAGTCAGTAGCTTCAATCATTTCTGGACGTTTTTCAATGGCAAAATCAATGAATATTGTAAATGCACAAACAGTAATTTCTCCGCATTGCAAGGTGCAATTCTGAAATTTTTTGCTTTTTCCTGCTCCTCTTAGCATGATAAAGAAGATTCAAAGAGAGTGAGATGCCAGCTCCTTTCATTCAGTCAGTAGCTTCAAACATTTCTGGTATATGAATAACATGATGTTTTTCAATGGCAAAAATCAATGAATATTGTAAATGCACAAACAGTAATTTCTCCGCATTGCAAGGTGCAATTCTGAAATTTTTTGCTTTTTCCTGCTCCTCTAAGCATGATAAACAAGATTCAAAGAGAATGAGATGCCAGCTCCTTTCATTCAGTCAGTAGCTTCAATCATTTCTGGACGTTTTTCAATGGCAAAAATCAATGAATATTGTAAATGCACAAACAGTAATTTCTCCGCATTGCAAGGTGCAATTCTGAAATTTTTTGCTTTTTCCTGCTCCTCTTAGCATGATAAACAAGATTCAAAGAGAATGAGATGCCAGCTCCTTTCATTCAGTCAGTAGCTTCAATCATTTCTGGACGTTTTTCAATGGCAAAAATCAATGAATATTGTAAATGCACAAACAGTAATTTCTCCGCATTGCAAGGTGCAATTCTGAAATTTTTTGCTTTTTCCTGCTCCTCTTAGCATGATAAAGAAGATTCAAAGAGAGTGAGATGCCAGCTCCTTTCATTCAGTCAGTAGCTTCAAACATTTCTGGTATATGAATAACATGATGTTTTTCAATGGCAAAAATCAATGAATATTGTAAATGCACAAACAGTAATTTCTCCGCATTGCAAGGTGCAATTCTGAAATTTTTTGCTTTTTCCTGCTCCTCTTAGCATGATAAAGAAGATTCAAAGAGAGTGAGATGCCAGCTCCTTTCATTCAGTCAGTAGCTTCAAACATTTCTGGTATATGAATAACATGATGTTTTTCAATGGCAAAAATCAATGAATATTGTAAATGCACAAACAGTAATTTCTCCGCATTGCAAGGTGCAATTCTGAAATTTTTTGCTTTTTCCTGCTCCTCTAAGCATGATAAACAAGATTCAAAGAGAATGAGATGCCAGCTCCTTTCATTCAGTCAGTAGCTTCAATCATTTCTGGACGTTTTTCAATGGCAAAAATCAATGAATATTGTAAATGCACAAACAGTAATTTCTCCGCATTGCAAGGTGCAATTCTGAAATTTTTTGCTTTTTCCTGCTCCTCTTAGCATGATAAACAAGATTCAAAGAGAATGAGATGCCAGCTCCTTTCATTCAGTCAGTAGCTTCAATCATTTCTGGACGTTTTTCAATGGCAAAAATCAATGAATATTGTAAATGCACAAACAGTAATTTCTCCGCATTGCAAGGTGCAATTCTGAAATTTTTTGCTTTTTCCTGCTCCTCTTAGCATGATAAAGAAGATTCAAAGAGAGTGAGATGCCAGCTCCTTTCATTCAGTCAGTAGCTTCAAACATTTCTGGTATATGAATAACATGATGTTTTTCAATGGCAAAAATCAATGAATATTGTAAATGCACAAACAGTAATTTCTCCGCATTGCAAGGTGCAATTCTGAAATTTTTTGCTTTTTCCTGCTCCTCTTAGCATGATAAAGAAGATTCAAAGAGAGTGAGATGCCAGCTCCTTTCATTCAGTAAGTAGCTTCAATCATTTCTGGACGTTTTTCAATGGCAAAAATCAATGAATATTGTAAATGCACAAACAGTGATTTCTCCGCATTGCAAGGTGCAATTCTGAAATTTTTTGCTTTTTCCTGCTCCTCTTAGCATGATAAACAAGATTCAAAGAGAGTGAGATGCCAGCTCCTTTCATTCAGTCAGTAGCTTCAATCATTTCTGGACGTTTTTCAATGGCAAAAATCAATGAATATTGTAAATGCACAAACAGTAATTTCTCCGCATTGCAAGGTGCAATTCTGAAATTTTTTGCTTTTTCCTGCTCCTCTTAGCATGATAAAGAAGATTCAAAGAGAGTGAGATGCCAGCTCCTTTCATTCAGTCAGTAGCTTCAAACATTTCTGGTATATGAATAACATGATGTTTTTCAATGGCAAAAATCAATGAATATTGTAAATGCACAAACAGTAATTTCTCCGCATTGAAAGGTGCAATTCTGAAATTTTTTGCTTTTTCCTGCTCCTCTTAGCATGATAAAGAAGATTCAAAGAGAGTGAGATGCCAGCTCCTTTCATTCAGTCAGTAGCTTCAATCATTTCTGGACGTTTTTCAATGGCAAAAATCAATGAATATTGTAAATGCACAAACAGTAATTTCTCCGCATTGCAAATTGCAATTCTGAAATTTTTTGCTTTTTCCTGCTCCTCTTAGCATGATAAACAAGATTCAAAGAGAGTGAGATGCCAGCTCCTTTCATTCAGTCAGTAGCTTCAATCATTTCTGGACGTTTTTCAATGGCAAAAATCAATGAATATTGTAAATGCACAAACAGTAATTTCTCCGCATTGCAAGGTGCAATTCTGAAATTTTTTGCTTTTTTCTGCTCCTCTTAGCATGATAAAGAAGATTCAAAGAGAGTGAGATGCCAGCTCCTTTCATTCAGTCAGTAGCTTCAAACATTTCTGGTATATGAATAACATGATGTTTTTCAATGGCAAAAATCAATGAATATTGTAAATGCACAAACAGTAATTTCTCCGCATTGCAAGGTGCAATTCTGAATTTTTTTGCTTTTTCCTGCTCCTCTTAGCATGATAAAGAAGATTCAAAGAGAGTGAGATGCCAGCTCCTTTCATTCAGTCAGTAGCTTCAATCATTTCTGGACGTTTTTCAATGGCAAAAATCAATGAATATTGTAAATGCACAAACAGTAATTTCTCCGCATTGCAAGGTGCAATTCTGAAATTTTTTGCTTTTTCCTGCTCCTCTTAGCAAGATAAACAAGATTCAAAGAGAGTGAGATGCCAGCTCCTTTCATTCAGTCAGTAGCTTCAATCATTTCTGGACGTTTTTCAATGGCAAAAATCAATGAATATTGTAAATGCACAAACAGTAATTTCTCCGCATTGCAAGGTGCAATTCTGAAATTTTTTGCTTTTTCCTGCTCCTCTTAGCATGATAAAGAAGATTCAAAGAGAGTGAGATGCCAGCTCCTTTCATTCAGTCAGTAGCTTCAATCATTTCTGGACGTTTTTCAATGGCAAAATCAATGAATATTGTAAATGCACAAACAGTAATTTCTCCGCATTGCAAGGTGCAATTCTGAAATTTTTTGCTTTTTCCTGCTCCTCTTAGCATGATAAAGAAGATTCAAAGAGAGTGAGATGCCAGCTCCTTTCATTCAGTCAGTAGCTTCAAACATTTCTGGTATATGAATAACATGATGTTTTTCAATGGCAAAAATCAATGAATATTGTAAATGCACAAACAGTAATTTCTCCGCATTGCAAGGTGCAATTCTGAAATTTTTTGCTTTTTCCTGCTCCTCTAAGCATGATAAAGAAGATTCAAAGAGAGTGAGATGCCAGCTCCTTTCATTCAGTCAGTAGCTTCAATCATTTCTGGACGTTTTTCAATGGCAAAAATCAATGAATATTGTAAATGCACAAACAGTAATTTCTCCGCATTGCAAGGTGCAATTCTGAAATTTTTTGCTTTTTCCTGCTCCTCTTAGCATGATAAACAAGATTCAAAGAGAATGAGATGCCAGCTCCTTTCATTCAGTCAGTAGCTTCAATCATTTCTGGACGTTTTTCAATGGCAAAAATCAATGAATATTGTAAATGCACAAACAGTAATTTCTCCGCATTGCAAGGTGCAATTCTGAAATTTTTTGCTTTTTCCTGCTCCTCTTAGCATGATAAAGAAGATTCAAAGAGAGTGAGATGCCAGCTCCTTTCATTCAGTCAGTAGCTTCAAACATTTCTGGTATATGAATAACATGATGTTTTTCAATGGCAAAAATCAATGAATATTGTAAATGCACAAACAGTAATTTCTCCGCATTGCAAGGTGCAATTCTGAAATTTTTTGCTTTTTCCTGCTCCTCTTAGCATGATAAAGAAGATTCAAAGAGAGTGAGATGCCAGCTCCTTTCATTCAGTCAGTAGCTTCAATCATTTCTGGACGTTTTTCAATGGCAAAAATCAATGAATATTGTAAATGCACAAACAGTAATTTCTCCGCATTGCAAGGTGCAATTCTGAATTTTTTTGCTTTTTCCTGCTCCTCTTAGCATGATAAAGAAGATTCAAAGATAGTGAGATGCCAGCTCCTTTCATTCAGTCAGTAGCTTCAAACATTTCTGGTATATGAATAACATGATGTTTTTCAATGGCAAAAATCAATGAATATTGTAAATGCACAAACAGTAATTTCTCCGCATTGCAAGGTGCAATTTTGAAATTTTTTGCTTTTTCCTGCTCCTCTTAGCATGATAAAGAAGATTCAAAGAGAGTGAGATGCCAGCTCCTTTCATTCAGTCAGTAGCTTCAATCATTTCTGGACGTTTTTCAATGGCAAAAATCAATGAATATTGTAAATGCACAAACAGTAATTTCTCCGCATTGCATGGTGCAATTCTGAAATTTTTTGCTTTTTCCTGCTCCTCTTAGCAAGATAAACAAGATTCAAAGAGAGTGAGATGCCAGCTCCTTTCATTCAGTCAGTAGCTTCAATCATTTCTGGACGTTTTTCAATGGCAAAAATCAATGAATATTGTAAATGCACAAACAGTAATTTCTCCGCATTGCAAGGTGCAATTCTGAAATTTTTTGCTTTTTCCTGCTCCTCTTAGCATGATAAAGAAGATTCAAAGAGAGTGAGATGCCAGCTCCTTTCATTCAGTCAGTAGCTTCAATCATTTCTGGACGTTTTTCAATGGCAAAAAATCAATGAATATTGTAAATGCACAAACAGTAATTTCTCCGCATTGCAAGGTGCAATTCTGAAATTTTTTGCTTTTTCCTGCTCCTCTTAGCATGATAAAGAGGATTCAAAGAGAGTGAGATGCCAGCTCCTTTCATTCAGTCAGTAGCTTCAATCATTTCTGGACGTTTTTCAATGGCAAAATCAATGAATATTGTAAATGCACAAACAGTAATTTCTCCGCATTGCAAGGTGCAATTCTGAAATTTTTTGCTTTTTCCTGCTCCTCTTAGCATGATAAAGAAGATTCAAAGAGAGTGAGATGCCAGCTCCTTTCATTCAGTCAGTAGCTTCAAACATTTCTGGTATATGAATAACATGATGTTTTTCAATGGCAAAAATCAATGAATATTGTAAATGCACAAACAGTAATTTCTCCGCATTGCAAGGTGCAATTCTGAAATTTTTTGCTTTTTCCTGCTCCTCTAAGCATGATAAAGAAGATTCAAAGAGAGTGAGATGCCAGCTCCTTTCATTCAGTCAGTAGCTTCAATCATTTCTGGACGTTTTTCAATGGCAAAAATCAATGAATATTGTAAATGCACAAACAGTAATTTCTCCGCATTGCAAGGTGCAATTCTGAAATTTTTTGCTTTTTCCTGCTCCTCTTAGCATGATAAACAAGATTCAAAGAGAATGAGATGCCAGCTCCTTTCATTCAGTCAGTAGCTTCAATCATTTCTGGACGTTTTTCAATGGCAAAAATCAATGAATATTGTAAATGCACAAACAGTAATTTCTCCGCATTGCAAGTTGCAATTCTGAAATTTTTTGCTTTTTCCTGCTCCTCTTAGCATGATAAAGAAGATTCAAAGAGAGTGAGATGCCAGCTCCTTTCATTCAGTCAGTAGCTTCAAACATTTCTGGTATATGAATAACATGATGTTTTTCAATGGCAAAAATCAATGAATATTGTAAATGCACAAACAGTAATTTCTCCGCATTGCAAGTTGCAATTCTGAAATTTTTTGCTTTTTCCTGCTCCTCTTAGCATGATAAAGAAGATTCAAAGAGAGTGAGATGCCAGCTCCTTTCATTCAGTAAGTAGCTTCAATCATTTCTGGACGTTTTTCAATGGCAAAAATCAATGAATATTGTAAATGCACAAACAGTAATTTCTCCGCATTGCAAGGTGCAATTCTGAAATTTTTTGCTTTTTCCTGCTCCTCTTAGCATGATAAACAAGATTCAAAGAGAGTGAGATGCCAGCTCCTTTCATTCAGTCAGTAGCTTCAATCATTTCTGGACGTTTTTCAATGGCAAAAATCAATGAATATTGTAAATGCACAAACAGTAATTTCTCCGCATTGCAAGGTGCAATTCTGAAATTTTTTGCTTTTTCCTGCTCCTCTTAGCATGATAAAGAAGATTCAAAGAGAGTGAGATGCCAGCTCCTTTCATTCAGTCAGTAGCTTCAAACATTTCTGGTATATGAATAACATGATGTTTTTCAATGGCAAAAATCAATGAATATTGTAAATGCACAAACAGTAATTTCTCCGCATTGAAAGGTGCAATTCTGAAATTTTTTGCTTTTTCCTGCTCCTCTTAGCATGATAAAGAAGATTCAAAGAGAGTGAGATGCCAGCTCCTTTCATTCAGTCAGTAGCTTCAATCATTTCTGGACGTTTTTCAATGGCAAAAATCAATGAATATTGTAAATGCACAAACAGTAATTTCTCCGCATTGCAAGGTGCAATTCTGAAATTTTTTGCTTTTTCCTGCTCCTCTTAGCATGATAAACAAGATTCAAAGAGAGTGAGATGCCAGCTCCTTTCATTCAGTCAGTAGCTTCAATCATTTCTGGACGTTTTTCAATGGCAAAAATCAATGAATATTGTAAATGCACAAACAGTAATTTCTCCGCATTGCAAGGTGCAATTCTGAAATTTTTTGCTTTTTTCTGCTCCTCTTAGCATGAAAAAGAAGATTCAAAGAGAGTGAGATGCCAGCTCCTTTCATTCAGTCAGTAGCTTCAAACATTTCTGGTATATGAATAACATGATGTTTTTCAATGGCAAAAATCAATGAATATTGTAAATGCACAAACAGTAATTTCTCCGCATTGCAAGGTGCAATTCTGAAATTTTTTGCTTTTTCCTGCTCCTCTTAGCATGATAAAGAAGATTCAAAGAGAGTGAGATGCCAGCTCCTTTCATTCAGTCAGTAGCTTCAATCATTTCTGGACGTTTTTCAATGGCAAAAATCAATGAATATTGTAAATGCACAAACAGTAATTTCTCCGCATTGCAAGGTGCAATTCTGAAATTTTTTGCTTTTTCCTGCTCCTCTTAGCAAGATAAACAAGATTCAAAGAGAGTGAGATGCCAGCTCCTTTCATTCAGTCAGTAGCTTCAATCATTTCTGGACGTTTTTCAATGGCAAAAATCAATGAATATTGTAAATGCACAAACAGTAATTTCTCCGCATTGCAAGGTGCAATTCTGAAATTTTTTGCTTTTTCCTGCTCCTCTTAGCATGATAAAGAAGATTCAAAGAGAGTGAGATGCCAGCTCCTTTCATTCAGTCAGTAGCTTCAAACATTTCTGGTATATGAATAACATGATGTTTTTCAATGGCAAAAATCAATGAATATTGTAAATGCACAAACAGTAATTTCTCCGCATTGCAAGGTGCAATTCTGAAATTTTTTGCTTTTTCCTGCTCCTCTAAGCATGATAAAGAAGATTCAAAGAGAGTGAGATGCCAGCTCCTTTCATTCAGTCAGTAGCTTCAATCATTTCTGGACGTTTTTCAATGGCAAAAATCAATGAATATTGTAAATGCACAAACAGTAATTTCTCCGCATTGCAAGGTGCAATTCTGAAATTTTTTGCTTTTTCCTGCTCCTCTTAGCATGATAAACAAGATTCAAAGAGAATGAGATGCCAGCTCCTTTCATTCAGTCAGTAGCTTCAATCATTTCTGGACGTTTTTCAATGGCAAAAATCAATGAATATTGTAAATGCACAAACAGTAATTTCTCCGCATTGCAAGGTGCAATTCTGAAATTTTTTGCTTTTTCCTGCTCCTCTTAGCATGATAATGAAGATTCAAAGAGAGTGAGATGCCAGCTCCTTTCATTCAGTCAGTAGCTTCAAACATTTCTGGTATATGAATAACATGATGTTTTTCAATGGCAAAAATCAATGAATATTGTAAATGCACAAACAGTAATTTCTCCGCATTGCAAGGTGCAATTCTGAAATTTTTTGCTTTTTCCTGCTCCTCTTAGCATGATAAAGAAGATTCAAAGAGAGTGAGATGCCAGCTCCTTTCATTCAGTCAGTAGCTTCAATCATTTCTGGACGTTTTTCAATGGCAAAAATCAATGAATATTGTAAATGCACAAACAGTAATTTCTCCGCATTGCAAGGTGCAATTCTGAATTTTTTTGCTTTTTCCTGCTCCTCTTAGCATGATAAAGAAGATTCAAAGATAGTGAGATGCCAGCTCCTTTCATTCAGTCAGTAGCTTCAAACATTTCTGGTATATGAATAACATGATGTTTTTCAATGGCAAAAATCAATGAATATTGTAAATGCACAAACAGTAATTTCTCCGCATTGCAAGGTGCAATTTTGAAATTTTTTGCTTTTTCCTGCTCCTCTTAGCATGATAAAGAAGATTCAAAGAGAGTGAGATGCCAGCTCCTTTCATTCAGTCAGTAGCTTCAATCATTTCTGGACGTTTTTCAATGGCAAAAATCAATGAATATTGTAAATGCACAAACAGTAATTTCTCCGCATTGCAAGGTGCAATTCTGAAATTTTTTGCTTTTTCCTGCTCCTCTTAGCATGATAAACAAGATTCAAAGAGAGTGAGATGCCAGCTCCTTTCATTCAGTCAGTAGCTTCAATCATTTCTGGATGTTTTTCAATGGCAAAAATCAATGAATATTGTAAATGCACAAACAGTAATTTCTCCGCATTGCAAGGTGCAATTCTGAAATTTTTTGCTTTTTTCTGCTCCTCTTAGCATGATAAAGAAGATTCAAAGAGAGTGAGATGCCAGCTCCTTTCATTCAGTCAGTAGCTTCAAACATTTCTGGTATATGAATAACATGATGTTTTTCAATGGCAAAAATCAATGAATATTGTAAATGCACAAACAGTAATTTCTCCGCATTGCAAGGTGCAATTCTGAAATTTTTTGCTTTTTCCTGCTCCTCTTAGCATGATAAAGAAGATTCAAAGAGAGTGAGATGCCAGCTCCTTTCATTCAGTCAGTAGCTTCAAACATTTCTGGTATATGAATAACATGATGTTTTTCAATGGCAAAAATCAATGAATATTGTAAATGCACAAACAGTAATTTCTCCGCATTGCAAGGTGCAATTCTGAAATTTTTTGCTTTTTCCTGCTCCTCTTAGCATGATAAAGAAGATTCAAAGAGAGTGAGATGCCAGCTCCTTTCATTCAGTCAGTAGCTTCAATCATTTCTGGACGTTTTTCAATGGCAAAATTCATTGAATATTGTAAATGCACAAACAGTAATTTCTCCGCATTGCAAGGTGCAATTCTGAAATTTTTTGCTTTTTCCTGCTCCTCTTAGCATGATAAACAAGATTCAAAGAGAGTGAGATGCCAGCTCCTTTCATTCAGTCAGTAGCTTCAATCATTTCTGGACGTTTTTCAATTGCAAAAATCAATGAATATTGTAAATGCACAAACAGTAATTTCTCCGCATTGCAAGGTGCAATTCTGAAATTTTTTGCTTTTTTCTGCTCCTCTTAGCATGATAAAGAAGACTCAAAGAGAGTGAGATGCCAGCTCCTTTCATTCAGTCAGTAGCTTCAAACATTTCTGGACGTTTTTCAATGGCAAAAATCAATGAATATTGTAAATGCACAAACAGTAATTTCTCCGCATTGCAAGGTGCAATTCTGAAATTTTTTGCTTTTTCCTGCTCCTCTTAGCAAGATAAACAAGATTCAAAGAGAGTGAGATGCCAGCTCCTTTCATTCAGTCAGTAGCTTCAATCATTTCTGGACGTTTTTCAATGGCAAAAATCAATGAATATTGTAAATGCACAAACAGTAATTTCTCCGCATAGCAAGGTGCAATTCTGAAATTTTTTGCTTTTTCCTGCTCCTCTTAGCATGATAAAGAAGATTCAAAGAGAGTGAGATGCCAGCTCCTTTCATTCAGTCAGTAGCTTCAATCATTTCTGGACGTTTTTCAATGGCAAAAATCAATGAATATTGTAAATGCACAAACAGTAATTTCTCCGCATTGCAAGGTGCAATTCTGAAATTTTTTGCTTTTTCCTGCTCCTCTTAGCATGATAAAGAAGATTCAAAGAGAGTGAGATGCCAGCTCCTTTCATTCAGTCAGTAGCTTCAATCATTTCTGGACGTTTTTCAATGGCAAAAATCAATGAATATTGTAAATGCACAAACAGTAATTTCTCCGCATTGCAAGGTGCAATTCTGAAATTTTTTGCTTTTTCCTGCTCCTCTTAGCATGATAAAGAAGATTCAAAGAGAGTGAGATGCCAGCTCCTTTCATTCAGTCAGTAGCTTCAATCATTTCTGGACGTTTTTCAATGGCAAAAATCAATGAATATTGTAAATGCACAAACAGTAATTTCTCCGCATAGCAAGGTGCAATTCTGAAATTTTTTGCTTTTTCCTGCTCCTCTTAGCATGATAAAGAAGATTCAAAGAGAGTGAGATGCCAGCTCCTTTCATTCAGTCAGTAGCTTCAATCATTTCTGGACGTTTTTCAATGGCAAAAATCAATGAATATTGTAAATGCACAAAGAGTAATTTCTCCGCATTGCAAGGTGCAATTCTGAAATTTTTTGCTTTTTCCTGCTCCTCTTAGCATGATAAAGAAGATTCAAAGAGAGTGAGATGCCAGCTCCTTTCATTCAGTCAGTAGCTTCAATCATTTCTGGTATATGAATAACATGATGTTTTTCAATGGCAAAAATCAATGAATATTGTAAATGCACAAACAGTAATTTCTCCGGATTGCAAGGTGCAATTCTGAAATTTTTTGCTTTTTCCTGCTCCTCTTAGCATGATAAAGAAGATTCAAAGAGAGTGAGATGCCAGCTCCTTTCATTCAGTCAGTAGCTTCAATCATTTCTGGACGTTTTTCAATTGCAAAAATCAATGAATATTGTAAATGCACAAACAGTAATTTCTCCGCATTGCAAGGTGCAATTCTGAAATTTTTTGCTTTTTCCTGCTCCTCTTAGCATGATAAACAAGATTCAAAGAGAGTGAGATGCCAGCTCCTTTCATTCAGTCAGTAGCTTCAATCATTTCTGGACGTTTTTCAATGGCAAAAATCAATGAATATTGTAAATGCACAAACAGTAATTTCTCCGCATTGCATGGTGCAATTCTGAAATTTTTTGCTTTTTTCTGCTCCTCTTAGCATGATAAAGAAGACTCAAAGAGAGTGAGATGCCAGCTCCTTTCATTCAGTCAGTAGCTTCAAACATTTCTGGACGTTTTTCAATGGCAAAAATCAATGAATATTGTAAATGCACAAACAGTAATTTCTCCGCATTGCAAGGTGCAATTCTGAAATTTTTTGCTTTTTCCTGCTCCTCTTAGCAAGATAAACAAGATTCAAAGAGAGTGAGATGCCAGCTCCTTTCATTCAGTCAGTAGCTTCAATCATTTCTGGACGTTTTTCAATGGCAAAAATCAATGAATATTGTAAATGCACAAACAGTAATTTCTCCGCATAGCAAGGTGCAATTCTGAAATTTTTTGCTTTTTCCTGCTCCTCTTAGCATGATAAAGAAGATTCAAAGAGAGTGAGATGCCAGCTCCTTTCATTCAGTCAGTAGCTTCAATAATTTCTGGACGTTTTTCAATGGCAAAAATCAATGAATATTGTAAATGCACAAACAGTAATTTCTCCGCATTGCAAGGTGCAATTCTGAAATTTTTTGCTTTTTCCTGCTCCTCTTAGCATGATAAAGAAGATTCAAAGAGAGTGAGATGCCAGCTCCTTTCATTCAGTCAGTAGCTTCAATCATTTCTGGACGTTTTTCAATGGCAAAAATCAATGAATATTGTAAATGCACAAACAGTAATTTCTCCGCATTGCAAGGTGCAATTCTGAAATTTTTTGCTTTTTCCTGCTCCTCTTAGCATGATAAAGAAGATTCAAAGAGAGTGAGATGCCAGCTCCTTTCATTCAGTCAGTAGCTTCAAACATTTCTGGTATATGAATAACATGATGTTTTTCAATGGCAAAAATCAATGAATATTGTAAATGCACAAACAGTAATTTCTCCGCATTGCAAGGTGCAATTCTGAAATTTTTTGCTTTTTCCTGCTCCTCTTAGCATGATAAAGAAGATTCAAAGAGAGTGAGATGCCAGCTCCTTTCATTCAGTCAGTAGCTTCAATCATTTCTGGACGTTTTTCAATGGCAAAAATCAATGAATATTGTAAATGCACAAACAGTAATTTCTCCGCATTGCAAGGTGCAATTCTGAAATTTTTTGCTTTTTCCTGCTCCTCTTAGCATGATAAAGAAGATTCATAGAGAGTGAGATGCCAGCTCCTTTCATTCAGTCAGTAGCTTCAATCATTTCTGGACGTTTTTCAATGGCAAAAATCAATGAATATTGTAAATGCACAAAGAGTAATTTCTCCGCATTGCAAGGTGCAATTCTGAAATTTTTTGCTTTTTCCTGCTCCTCTTAGCATGATAAAGAAGATTCAAAGAGAGTGAGATGCCAGCTCCTTTCATTCAGTCAGTAGCTTCAATCATTTCTGGTATATGAATAACATGATGTTTTTCAATGGCAAAAATCAATGAATATTGTAAATGCACAAACAGTAATTTCTCCGGATTGCAAGGTGCAATTCTGAAATTTTTTGCTTTTTCCTGCTCCTCTTAGCATGATAAAGAAGATTCAAAGAGAGTGAGATGCCAGCTCCTTTCATTCAGTCAGTAGCTTCAATCATTTCTGGACGTTTTTCAATTGCAAAAATCAATGAATATTGTAAATGCACAAACAGTAATTTCTCCGCATTGCAAGGTGCAATTCTGAAATTTTTTGCTTTTTCCTGCTCCTCTTAGCATGATAAAGAAGATTCAAAGAGAGTGAGATGCCAGCTCCTTTCATTCAGTCAGTAGCTTCAAACATTTCTGGTATATGAATAACATGATGTTTTTCAATGGCAAAAATCAATGAATATTGTAAATGCACAAACAGTAATTTCTCCGCATTGCAAGGTGCAATTCTGAAATTTTTTGCTTTTTCCTGCTCCTCTTAGCATGATAAAGAAGATTCAAAGAGAGTGAGATGCCAGCTCCTTTCATTCAGTCAGTAGCTTCAATCATTTCTGGACGTTTTTCAATGGCAAAAATCAATGAATATTGTAAATGCACAAACAGTAATTTCTCCGCATTGCAAGGTGCAATTCTGAAATTTTTTGCTTTTTCCTGCTCCTCTTAGCATGATAAAGAAGATTCAAAGAGATTGAGATGCCAGCTCCTTTCATTCAGTCAGTAGCTTCAATCATTTCTGGACGTTTTTCAATGGCAAAAATCAATGAATATTGTAAATGCACAAAGAGTAATTTCTCCGCATTGCAAGGTGCAATTCTGAAATTTTTTGCTTTTTCCTGCTCCTCTTAGCATGATAAAGAAGATTCAAAGAGAGTGAGATGCCAGCTCCTTTCATTCAGTCAGTAGCTTCAAACATTTCTGGTATATGAATAACATGATGTTTTTCAATGGCAAAAATCAATGAATATTGTAAATGCACAAACAGTAATTTCTCCGCATTGCAAGGTGCAATTCTGAAATTTTTTGCTTTTTCCTGCTCCTCAGCATGATAAAGAAGATTCAAAGAGAGTGAGATGCCAGCTCCTTTCATTCAGTCAGTAGCTTCAATCATTTCTGGACGTTTTTCAATGGCAAAAATCATTGAATATTGTAAATGCACAAACAGTAATTTCTCCGCATTGCAAGGTGCAATTCTGAAATTTTTTGCTTTTTCCTGCTCCTCTTAGCATGATAAACAAGATTCAAAGAGAGTGAGATGCCAGCTCCTTTCATTCAGTCAGTAGCTTCAAACATTTCTGGTATATGAATAACATGATGTTTTTCAATGGCAAAAATCAATGAATATTGTAAATGCACAAACAGTAATTTCTCCGCATTGCAAGGTGCAATTCTGAAATTTTTTGCTTTTTCCTGCTCCTCTTAGCATGATAAAGAAGATTCAAAGAGAGTGAGATGCCAGCTCCTTTCTTTCAGTCAGTAGCTTCAATCATTTCTGGACGTTTTTCAATGGCAAAAATCAATGAATATTGTAAATGCACAAACAGTAATTTCTCCGCATTGCAAGGTGCAATTCTGAATTTTTTTGCTTTTTCCTGCTCCTCTTAGCATGATAAAGAAGATTCAAAGATAGTGAGATGCCAGCTCCTTTCATTCAGTCAGTAGCTTCAAACATTTCTGGTATATGAATAACATGATGTTTTTCAATGGCAAAAATCAATGAATATTGTAAATGCACAAACAGTAATTTCTCCGCATTGCAAGGTGCAATTTTGAAATTTTTTGCTTTTTCCTGCTCCTCTTAGCATGATAAAGAAGATTCAAAGAGAGTGAGATGCCAGCTCCTTTCATTCAGTCAGTAGCTTCAATCATTTCTGGACGTTTTTCAATGGCAAAAATCAATGAATATTGTAAATGCACAAACAGTAATTTCTCCGCATTGCAAGGTGCAATTCTGAAATTTTTTGCTTTTTCCTGCTCCTCTTAGCATGATAAACAAGATTCAAAGAGAGTGAGATACCAGCTCCTTTCATTCAGTCAGTAGCTTCAATCATTTCTGGATGTTTTTCAATGGCAAAAATCAATGAATATTGTAAATGCACAAACAGTAATTTCTCCGCATTGCAAGGTGCAATTCTGAAATTTTTTGCTTTTTTCTGCTCCTCTTAGCATGATAAAGAAGATTCAAAGAGAGTGAGATGCCAGCTCCTTTCATTCAGTCAGTAGCTTCAAACATTTCTGGTATATGAATAACATGATGTTTTTCAATGGCAAAAATCAATGAATATTGTAAATGCACAAACAGTAATTTCTCCGCATTGCAAGGTGCAATTCTGAAATTTTTTGCTTTTTCCTGCTCCTCTTAGCATGATAAAGAAGATTCAAAGAGAGTGAGATGCCAGCTCCTTTCATTCAGTCAGTAGCTTCAAACATTTCTGGTATATGAATAACATGATGTTTTTCAATGGCAAAAATCAATGAATATTGTAAATGCACAAAGAGTAATTTCTCCGCATTGCAAGGTGCAATTCTGAAATTTTTTGCTTTTTCCTGCTCCTCTTAGCATGATAAAGAAGATTCAAAGAGAGTGAGATGCCAGCTCCTTTCATTCAGTCAGTAGCTTCAATCATTTCTGGACGTTTTTCAATGGCAAAAATCAATGAATATTGTAAATGCACAAACAGTAATTTCTCCGCATTGCAAGGTGCAATTCTGAATTTTTTTGCTTTTTCCTGCTCCTCTTAGCATGATAAAGAAGATTCAAAGATAGTGAGATGCCAGCTCCTTTCATTCAGTCAGTAGCTTCAAACATTTCTGGTATATGAATAACATGATGTTTTTCAATGGCAAAAATCAATGAATATTGTAAATGCACAAACAGTAATTTCTCCGCATTGCAAGGTGCAATTTTGAAATTTTTTGCTTTTTCCTGCTCCTCTTAGCATGATAAAGAAGATTCAAAGAGAGTGAGATGCCAGCTCCTTTCATTCAGTCAGTAGCTTCAATCATTTCTGGACGTTTTTCAATGGCAAAAATCAATGAATATTGTAAATGCACAAACAGTAATTTCTCCGCATTGCAAGGTGCAATTCTGAAATTTTTTGCTTTTTCCTGCTCCTCTTAGCATGATAAAGAAGATTCAAAGAGAGTGAGATGCCAGCTCCTTTCATTCAGTCAGTAGCTTCAATCATTTCTGGTATATGAATAACATGATGTTTTTCAATGGCAAAAATCAATGAATATTGTAAATGCACAAACAGTAATTTCTCCGGATTGCAAGGTGCAATTCTGAAATTTTTTGCTTTTTCCTGCTCCTCTTAGCATGATAAAGAAGATTCAAAGAGAGTGAGATGCCAGCTCCTTTCATTCAGTCAGTAGCTTCAATCATTTCTGGACGTTTTTCAATGGCAAAAATCAATGAATATTGTAAATGCACAAACAGTAATTTCTCCGCATTGCAAGGTGCAATTCTGAAATTTTTTGCTTTTTCCTGCTCCTCTTAGCATGATAAACAAGATTCAAAGAGAGTGAGATGCCAGCTCCTTTCATTCAGTCAGTAGCTTCAATCATTTCTGGACGTTTTTCAATGGTAAAAATCAATGAATATTGTAAATGCACAATCAGTAATTTCTCCGCATTGCAAGGTGCAATTCTGAAATTTTTTGCTTTTTCCTGCTCCTCTTAGCATGATAAAGAAGATTCAAAGAGAGTGAGGTGCCAGCTCCTTTCATTCAGTCAGTAGCTTCAAACATTTCTGGTATATGAATAACATGATGTTTTTCAATGGCAAAAATCAATGAATATTGTAAATGCACAAACAGTAATTTCTCCGCATTGCAAGGTGCAATTCTGAAATGTTTTGCTTTTTCCTGCTCCTCTTAGCATGATAAAGAAGATTCAAAGAGAGTGAGATGCCAGCTCCTTTCATTCAGTCAGTAGCTTCAATCATTTCTGGACGTTTTTCAATGGCAAAAATCAATGAATATTGTAAATGCACAAACAGTAATTTCTCCGCATTGCAAGGTGCAATTCTGAAATTTTTTGCTTTTTCCTGCTCCTCTTAGCATGATAAAGAAGATTCAAAGAGATTGAGATGCCAGCTCCTTTCATTCAGTCAGTAGCTTCAATCATTTCTGGACGTTTTTCAATGGCAAAAATCAATGAATATTGTAAATGCACAAAGAGTAATTTCTCCGCATTGCAAGGTGCAATTCTGAAATTTTTTGCTTTTTCCTGCTCCTCTTAGCATGATAAAGAAGATTCAAAGAGAGTGAGATGCCAGCTCCTTTCATTCAGTCAGTAGCTTCAAACATTTCTGGTATATGAATAACATGATGTTTTTCAATGGCAAAAATCAATGAATATTGTAAATGCACAAACAGTAATTTCTCCGCATTGCAAGGTGCAATTCTGAAATTTTTTGCTTTTTCCTGCTCCTCAGCATGATAAAGAAGATTCAAAGAGAGTGAGATGCCAGCTCCTTTCATTCAGTCAGTAGCTTCAATCATTTCTGGACGTTTTTCAATGGCAAAAATCATTGAATATTGTAAATGCACAAACAGTAATTTCTCCGCATTGCAAGGTGCAATTCTGAAATTTTTTGCTTTTTCCTGCTCCTCTTAGCATGATAAACAAGATTCAAAGAGAGTGAGATGCCAGCTCCTTTCATTCAGTCAGTAGCTTCAAACATTTCTGGTATATGAATAACATGATGTTTTTCAATGGCAAAAATCAATGAATATTGTAAATGCACAAACAGTAATTTCTCCGCATTGCAAGGTGCAATTCTGAAATTTTTTGCTTTTTCCTGCTCCTCTTAGCATGATAAAGAAGATTCAAAGAGAGTGAGATGCCAGCTCCTTTCTTTCAGTCAGTAGCTTCAATCATTTCTGGACGTTTTTCAATGGCAAAAATCAATGAATATTGTAAATGCACAAACAGTAATTTCTCCGCATTGCAAGGTGCAATTCTGAATTTTTTTGCTTTTTCCTGCTCCTCTTAGCATGATAAAGAAGATTCAAAGATAGTGAGATGCCAGCTCCTTTCATTCAGTCAGTAGCTTCAAACATTTCTGGTATATGAATAACATGATGTTTTTCAATGGCAAAAATCAATGAATATTGTAAATGCACAAACAGTAATTTCTCCGCATTGCAAGGTGCAATTTTGAAATTTTTTGCTTTTTCCTGCTCCTCTTAGCATGATAAAGAAGATTCAAAGAGAGTGAGATGCCAGCTCCTTTCATTCAGTCAGTAGCTTCAATCATTTCTGGACGTTTTTCAATGGCAAAAATCAATGAATATTGTAAATGCACAAACAGTAATTTCTCCGCATTGCAAGGTGCAATTCTGAAATTTTTTGCTTTTTCCTGCTCCTCTTAGCATGATAAACAAGATTCAAAGAGAGTGAGATACCAGCTCCTTTCATTCAGTCAGTAGCTTCAATCATTTCTGGATGTTTTTCAATGGCAAAAATCAATGAATATTGTAAATGCACAAACAGTAATTTCTCCGCATTGCAAGGTGCAATTCTGAAATTTTTTGCTTTTTTCTGCTCCTCTTAGCATGATAAAGAAGATTCAAAGAGAGTGAGATGCCAGCTCCTTTCATTCAGTCAGTAGCTTCAAACATTTCTGGTATATGAATAACATGATGTTTTTCAATGGCAAAAATCAATGAATATTGTAAATGCACAAACAGTAATTTCTCCGCATTGCAAGGTGCAATTCTGAAATTTTTTGCTTTTTCCTGCTCCTCTTAGCATGATAAAGAAGATTCAAAGAGAGTGAGATGCCAGCTCCTTTCATTCAGTCAGTAGCTTCAAACATTTCTGGTATATGAATAACATGATGTTTTTCAATGGCAAAAATCAATGAATATTGTAAATGCACAAACAGTAATTTCTCCGCATTGCAAGGTGCAATTCTGAAATTTTTTGCTTTTTCCTGCTCCTCTTAGCATGATAAAGAAGATTCAAAGAGAGTGAGATGCCAGCTCCTTTCATTCAGTCAGTAGCTTCAATCATTTCTGGACGTTTTTCAATGGCAAAAATCAATGAATATTGTAAATGCACAAACAGTAATTTCTCCGCATTGCAAGGTGCAATTCTGAATTTTTTTGCTTTTTCCTGCTCCTCTTAGCATGATAAAGAAGATTCAAAGATAGTGAGATGCCAGCTCCTTTCATTCAGTCAGTAGCTTCAAACATTTCTGGTATATGAATAACATGATGTTTTTCAATGGCAAAAATCAATGAATATTGTAAATGCACAAACAGTAATTTCTCCGCATTGCAAGGTGCAATTTTGAAATTTTTTGCTTTTTCCTGCTCCTCTTAGCATGATAAAGAAGATTCAAAGAGAGTGAGATGCCAGCTCCTTTCATTCAGTCAGTAGCTTCAATCATTTCTGGACGTTTTTCAATGGCAAAAATCAATGAATATTGTAAATGCACAAACAGTAATTTCTCCGCATTGCAAGGTGCAATTCTGAAATTTTTTGCTTTTTCCTGCTCCTCTTAGCATGATAAGATTCAAAGAGAGTGAGATGCCAGCTCCTTTCATTCAGTCAGTAGCTTCAATCATTTCTGGATGTTTTTCAATGGCAAAAATCAATGAATATTGTAAATGCACAAACAGTAATTTCTCCGCATTGCAAGGTGCAATTCTGAAATTTTTTGCTTTTTTCTGCTCCTCTTAGCATGATAAAGAAGATTCAAAGAGAGTGAGATGCCAGCTCATTTCATTCAGTCAGTAGCTTCAAACATTTCTGGTATATGAATAACATGATGTTTTTCAATGGCAAAAATCAATGAATATTGTAAATGCACAAACAGTAATTTCTCCGCATTGCATGGTGCAATTCTGAAATTTTTTGCTTTTTCCTGCTCCTCTTAGCATGATAAAGAAGATTCAAAGAGAGTGAGATGCCAGCTCCTTTCATTCAGTCAGTAGCTTCAAACATTTCTGGTATATGAATAACATGATGTTTTTCAATGGCAAAAATCAATGAATATTGTAAATGCACAAACAGTAATTTCTCCGCATTGCAAGGTGCAATTCTGAAATTTTTTGCTTTTTCCTGCTCCTCTTAGCATGATAAAGAAGATTCAAAGAGAGTGAGATGCCAGCTCCTTTCATTCAGTCAGTAGCTTCAATCATTTCTGGACGTTTTTCAATGGCAAAAATCAATGAATATTGTAAATGCACAAACAGTAATTTCTCCGCATTGCAAGGTGCAATTCTGAATTTTTTTGCTTTTTCCTGCTCCTCTTAGCATGATAAAGAAGATTCAAAGATAGTGAGATGCCAGCTCCTTTCATTCAGTCAGTAGCTTCAAACATTTCTGGTATATGAATAACATGATGTTTTTCAATGGCAAAAATCAATGAATATTGTAAATGCACAAACAGTAATTTCTCCGCATTGCAAGGTGCAATTTTGAAATTTTTTGCTTTTTCCTGCTCCTCTTAGCATGATAAAGAAGATTCAAAGAGAGTGAGATGCCAGCTTCTTTCATTCAGTCAGTAGCTTCAATCATTTCTGGACGTTTTTCAATGGCAAAAATCAATGAATATTGTAAATGCACAAACAGTAATTTCTCCGCATTGCAAGGTGCAATTCTGAAATTTTTTGCTTTTTCCTGCTCCTCTTAGCATGATAAACAAGATTCAAAGAGAGTGAGATGCCAGCTCCTTTCATTCAGTCAGTAGCTTCAATCATTTCTGGATGTTTTTCAATGGCAAAAATCAATGAATATTGTAAATGCACAAACAGTAATTTCTCCGCATTGCAAGGTGCAATTCTGAAATTTTTTGCTTTTTTCTGCTCCTCTTAGCATGATAAAGAAGATTCAAAGAGAGTGAGATGCCAGCTCCTTTCATTCAGTCAGTAGCTTCAAACATTTCTGGTATATGAATAACATGATGTTTTTCAATGGCAAAAATCAATGAATATTGTAAATGCACAAACAGTAATTTCTCCGCATTGCAAGGTGCAATTCTGAAATTTTTTGCTTTTTCCTGCTCCTCTTAGCATGATAAAGAAGATTCAAAGAGAGTGAGATGCCAGCTCCTTTCATTCAGTCAGTAGCTTCAAACATTTCTGGTATATGAATAACATGTTTTTCAATGGCAAAAATCAATGAATATTGTAAATGCACAAACAGTAATTTCTCCGCATTGCAAGGTGCAATTCTGAAAATTTTTGCTTTTTCCTGCTCCTCTTAGCATGATAAAGAAGATTCAAAGAGAGTGAGATGCCAGCTCCTTTCATTCAGTCAGTAGCTTCAATCATTTCTGGACGTTTTTCAATGGCAAAAATCATTGAATATTGTAAATGCACAAACAGTAATTTCTCCGCATTGCAAGGTGCAATTCTGAAATTTTTTGCTTTTTCCTGCTCCTCTTAGCATGATAAACAAGATTCAAAGAGAGTGAGATGCCAGCTCCTTTCATTCAGTCAGTAGCTTCAATCATTTCTGGACGTTTTTCAATGGCAAAAATCAATGAATATTGTAAATGCACAAACAGTAATTTCTCCGCATTGCAAGGTGCAATTCTGAAATTTTTTGCTTTTTTCTGCTCCTCTTAGCATGATAAAGAAGACTCAAAGAGAGTGAGATGCCAGCTCCTTTCATTCAGTCAGTAGCTTCAATCATTTCTGGACGTTTTTCAATGGCAAAAATCAATGAATATTGTAAATGCACAAACAGTAATTTCTCCGCATTGCAAGGTGCAATTCTGAAATTTTTTGCTTTTTCCTGCTCCTCTTAGCATGATAAAGAAGATTCAAAGAGAGTGAGATGCCAGCTCCTTTCATTCAGTCAGTAGCTTCAATCATTTCTGGACGTTTTTCAATGGCAAAAATCAATGAATATTGTAAATGCACAAAGAGTAATTTCTCCGCATTGCAAGGTGCAATTCTGAAATTTTTTGCTTTTTCCTGCTCCTCTTAGCATGATAAAGAAGATTCAAAGAGAGTGAGATGCCAGCTCCTTTCATTCAGTCAGTAGCTTCAAACATTTCTGGTATATGAATAACATGATGTTTTTCAATGGCAAAAATCAATGAATATTGTAAATGCACAAACAGTAATTTCTCCGCATTGCAAGGTGCAATTCTGAAATTTTTTGCTTTTTCCTGCTCCTCTTAGCATGATAAAGAAGATTCAAAGAGAGTGAGATGCCAGCTCCTTTCATTCAGTCAGTAGCTTCAATCATTTCTGGACGTTTTTCAATGGCAAAAATCAATGAATATTGTAAATGCACAAACAGTAATTTCTCCGCATTGCAAGGTGCAATTCTGAAATTTTTTGCTTTTTCCTGCTCCTCTTAGCATGATAAAGAAGATTCAAAGAGAGTGAGATGCCAGCTCCTTTCATTCAGTCAGTAGCTTCAATCATTTCTGGACGTTTTTCAATGGCAAAAATCAATGAATATTGTAAATGCACAAAGAGTAATTTCTCCGCATTGCAAGGTGCAATTCTGAAATTTTTTGCTTTTTCCTGCTCCTCCTAGCATGATAAAGAAGATTCAAAGAGTGAGATGCCAGCTCCTTTCATTGTCAGTAGCTTCAAACATTTCTGGTATATGAATAACATGATGTTTTTCAATGGCAAAAATCAATGAATATTGTAAATGCACAAACAGTAATTTCTCCGCATTGCAAGGTGCAGTTCTGAAATTTTTTGCTTTTTCCTGCTCCTCTTAGCATGATAAAGAAGATTCAAAGAGAGTGAGATGCCAGCTCCTTTCATTCAGTCAGTAGCTTCAATCATTTCTGGACGTTTTTCAATGGCAAAAATCAATGAATATTGTAAATGCACAAACAGTAATTTCTCCGCATTGCAAGGTGCAATTCTGAAATTTTTTGCTTTTTCCTGCTCCTCTTAGCATGATAAACAAGATTCAAAGAGAGTGAGATGCCAGCTCCTTTCATTCAGTCAGTAGCTTCAATCATTTCTGGACGTTTTTCAATGGCAAAAATCAATGAATATTGTAAATGCACAAACAGTAATTTCTCCGCATTGCAAGGTGCAATTCTGAAATTTTTTGCTTTTTCCTGCTCCTCTTAGCATGATAAAGAAGATTCAAAGAGAGTGAGATGCCAGCTCCTTTCATTCAGTCAGTAGCTTCAAACATTTCTGGTATATGAATAACATGATGTTTTTCAATGGCAAAAATCAATGAATATTGTAAATGCACAAACAGTAATTTCTCCGCATTGCAAGGTGCAATTCTGAATTTTTTTGCTTTTTCCTGCTCCTCTTAGCATGATAAAGAAGATTCAAAGATAGTGAGATGCCAGCTCCTTTCATTCAGTCAGTAGCTTCAAACATTTCTGGTATATGAATAACATGATGTTTTTCAATGGCAAAAATCAATGAATATTGTAAATGCACAAACAGTAATTTCTCCGCATTGCAAGGTGCAATTTTGAAATTTTTTGCTTTTTCCTGCTCCTCTTAGCATGATAAAGAAGATTCAAAGAGAGTGAGATGCCAGCTCCTTTCATTCAGTCAGTAGCTTCAATCATTTCTGGACGTTTTTCAATGGCAAAAATCAATGAATATTGTAAATGCACAAACAGTAATTTCTCCGCATTGCAAGGTGCAATTCTGAAATTTTTTGCTTTTTCCTGCTCCTCTTAGCATGATAAGATTCAAAGAGAGTGAGATGCCAGCTCCTTTCATTCAGTCAGTAGCTTCAATCATTTCTGGATGTTTTTCAATGGCAAAAATCAATGAATATTGTAAATGCACAAACAGTAATTTCTCCGCATTGCAAGGTGCAATTCTGAAATTTTTTGCTTTTTTCTGCTCCTCTTAGCATGATAAAGAAGATTCAAAGAGAGTGAGATGCCAGCTCATTTCATTCAGTCAGTAGCTTCAAACATTTCTGGTATATGAATAACATGATGTTTTTCAATGGCAAAAATCAATGAATATTGTAAATGCACAAACAGTAATTTCTCCGCATTGCATGGTGCAATTCTGAAATTTTTTGCTTTTTCCTGCTCCTCTTAGCATGATAAAGAAGATTCAAAGAGAGTGAGATGCCAGCTCCTTTCATTCAGTCAGTAGCTTCAAACATTTCTGGTATATGAATAACATGATGTTTTTCAATGGCAAAAATCAATGAATATTGTAAATGCACAAACAGTAATTTCTCCGCATTGCAAGGTGCAATTCTGAAATTTTTTGCTTTTTCCTGCTCCTCTTAGCATGATAAAGAAGATTCAAAGAGAGTGAGATGCCAGCTCCTTTCATTCAGTCAGTAGCTTCAATCATTTCTGGACGTTTTTCAATGGCAAAAATCAATGAATATTGTAAATGCACAAACAGTAATTTCTCCGCATTGCAAGGTGCAATTCTGAATTTTTTTGCTTTTTCCTGCTCCTCTTAGCATGATAAAGAAGATTCAAAGATAGTGAGATGCCAGCTCCTTTCATTCAGTCAGTAGCTTCAAACATTTCTGGTATATGAATAACATGATGTTTTTCAATGGCAAAAATCAATGAATATTGTAAATGCACAAACAGTAATTTCTCCGCATTGCAAGGTGCAATTTTGAAATTTTTTGCTTTTTCCTGCTCCTCTTAGCATGATAAAGAAGATTCAAAGAGAGTGAGATGCCAGCTTCTTTCATTCAGTCAGTAGCTTCAATCATTTCTGGATGTTTTTCAATGGCAAAAATCAATGAATATTGTAAATGCACAAACAGTAATTTCTCCGCATTGCAAGGTGCAATTCTGAAATTTTTTGCTTTTTCCTGCTCCTCTTAGCATGATAAACAAGATTCAAAGAGAGTGAGATGCCAGCTCCTTTCATTCAGTCAGTAGCTTCAATCATTTCTGGATGTTTTTCAATGGCAAAAATCAATGAATATTGTAAATGCACAAACAGTAATTTCTCCGCATTGCAAGGTGCAATTCTGAAATTTTTTGCTTTTTTCTGCTCCTCTTAGCATGATAAAGAAGATTCAAAGAGAGTGAGATGCCAGCTCCTTTCATTCAGTCAGTAGCTTCAAACATTTCTGGTATATGAATAACATGATGTTTTTCAATGGCAAAAATCAATGAATATTGTAAATGCACAAACAGTAATTTCTCCGCATTGCAAGGTGCAATTCTGAAATTTTTTGCTTTTTCCTGCTCCTCTTAGCATGATAAAGAAGATTCAAAGAGAGTGAGATGCCAGCTCCTTTCATTCAGTCAGTAGCTTCAAACATTTCTGGTATATGAATAACATGTTTTTCAATGGCAAAAATCAATGAATATTGTAAATGCACAAACAGTAATTTCTCCGCATTGCAAGGTGCAATTCTGAAAATTTTTGCTTTTTCCTGCTCCTCTTAGCATGATAAAGAAGATTCAAAGAGAGTGAGATGCCAGCTCCTTTCATTCAGTCAGTAGCTTCAATCATTTCTGGACGTTTTTCAATGGCAAAAATCATTGAATATTGTAAATGCACAAACAGTAATTTCTCCGCATTGCAAGGTGCAATTCTGAAATTTTTTGCTTTTTCCTGCTCCTCTTAGCATGATAAACAAGATTCAAAGAGAGTGAGATGCCAGCTCCTTTCATTCAGTCAGTAGCTTCAATCATTTCTGGACGTTTTTCAATGGCAAAAATCAATGAATATTGTAAATGCACAAACAGTAATTTCTCCGCATTGCAAGGTGCAATTCTGAAATTTTTTGCTTTTTTCTGCTCCTCTTAGCATGATAAAGAAGACTCAAAGAGAGTGAGATGCCAGCTCCTTTCATTCAGTCAGTAGCTTCAATCATTTCTGGACGTTTTTCAATGGCAAAAATCAATGAATATTGTAAATGCACAAACAGTAATTTCTCCGCATTGCAAGGTGCAATTCTGAAATTTTTTGCTTTTTCCTGCTCCTCTTAGCATGATAAAGAAGATTCAAAGAGAGTGAGATGCCAGCTCCTTTCATTCAGTCAGTAGCTTCAATCATTTCTGGACGTTTTTCAATGGCAAAAATCAATGAATATTGTAAATGCACAAAGAGTAATTTCTCCGCATTGCAAGGTGCAATTCTGAAATTTTTTGCTTTTTCCTGCTCCTCTTAGCATGATAAAGAAGATTCAAAGAGAGTGAGATGCCAGCTCCTTTCATTCAGTCAGTAGCTTCAAACATTTCTGGTATATGAATAACATGATGTTTTTCAATGGCAAAAATCAATGAATATTGTAAATGCACAAACAGTAATTTCTCCGCATTGCAAGGTGCAATTCTGAAATTTTTTGCTTTTTCCTGCTCCTCTTAGCATGATAAAGAAGATTCAAAGAGAGTGAGATGCCAGCTCCTTTCATTCAGTCAGTAGCTTCAATCATTTCTGGACGTTTTTCAATGGCAAAAATCAATGAATATTGTAAATGCACAAACAGTAATTTCTCCGCATTGCAAGGTGCAATTCTGAAATTTTTTGCTTTTTCCTGCTCCTCTTAGCATGATAAAGAAGATTCAAAGAGAGTGAGATGCCAGCTCCTTTCATTCAGTCAGTAGCTTCAATCATTTCTGGACGTTTTTCAATGGCAAAAATCAATGAATATTGTAAATGCACAAAGAGTAATTTCTCCGCATTGCAAGGTGCAATTCTGAAATTTTTTGCTTTTTCCTGCTCCTCCTAGCATGATAAAGAAGATTCAAAGAGTGAGATGCCAGCTCCTTTCATTGTCAGTAGCTTCAAACATTTCTGGTATATGAATAACATGATGTTTTTCAATGGCAAAAATCAATGAATATTGTAAATGCACAAACAGTAATTTCTCCGCATTGCAAGGTGCAGTTCTGAAATTTTTTGCTTTTTCCTGCTCCTCTTAGCATGATAAAGAAGATTCAAAGAGAGTGAGATGCCAGCTCCTTTCATTCAGTCAGTAGCTTCAATCATTTCTGGACGTTTTTCAATGGCAAAAATCAATGAATATTGTAAATGCACAAACAGTAATTTCTCCGCATTGCAAGGTGCAATTCTGAAATTTTTTGCTTTTTCCTGCTCCTCTTAGCATGATAAACAAGATTCAAAGAGAGTGAGATGCCAGCTCCTTTCATTCAGTCAGTAGCTTCAATCATTTCTGGACGTTTTTCAATGGCAAAAATCAATGAATATTGTAAATGCACAAACAGTAATTTCTCCGCATTGCAAGGTGCAATTCTGAAATTTTTTGCTTTTTCCTGCTCCTCTTAGCATGATAAAGAAGATTCAAAGAGAGTGAGATGCCAGCTCCTTTCATTCAGTCAGTAGCTTCAAACATTTCTGGTATATGAATAACATGATGTTTTTCAATGGCAAAAATCAATGAATATTGTAAATGCACAAACAGTAATTTCTCCGCATTGCAAGGTGCAATTCTGAAATTTTTTGCTTTTTCCTGCTCCTCTTAGCATGATAAAGAAGATTCAAAGAGAGTGAGATGCCAGCTCCTTTCATTCAGTCAGTAGCTTCAATCATTTCTGGACGTTTTTCAATGGCAAAAATCAATGAATATTGTAAATGCACAAACAGTAATTTCTCCGCATTGCAAGGTGCAATTCTGAAATTTTTTGCTTTTTCCTGCTCCTCTTAGCATGATAAAGAAGATTCAAAGAGAGTGAGATGCCAGCTCCTTTCATTCAGTCAGTAGCTTCAATCATTTCTGGACGTTTTTCAATGGCAAAAATCAATGAATATTGTAAATGCACAGAGTAATTTCTCCGCATTGCAAGGTGCAATTCTGAAATTTTTTGCTTTTTCCTGCTCCTCTTAGCATGATAAAGAAGATTCAAAGAGAGTGAGATGCCAGCTCCTTTCATTCAGTCAGTAGCTTCAAACATTTCTGGTATATGAATAACATGTTTTTCAATGGCAAAAATCAATGAATATTGTAAATGCACAAACAGTAATTTCTCGACATTGCAAGGTGCAATTCTGAAATTTTTTGCTTTTTCCTGCTCCTCTTAGCATGATAAAGAAGATTCAAAGAGAGTGAGATGCCAGCTCCTTTCATTCAGTCAGTAGCTTCAATCATTTCTGGACGTTTTTCAAAGGCAAAAATCATTGAATATTGTAAATGCACAAACAGTAATTTCTCCGCATTGCAAGGTGCAATTCTGAAATTTTTTGCTTTTTCCTGCTCCTCTTAGCATGATAAAGAAGATTCAAAGAGAGTGAGATGCCAGCTCCTTTCATTCAGTCAGTAGCTTCAATCATTTCTGGTATATGAATAACATGATGTTTTTCAATGGCAAAAATCAATGAATATTGTAAATGCACAAACAGTAATTTCTCCGGATTGCAAGGTGCAATTCTGAAATTTTTTGCTTTTTCCTGCTCCTCTTAGCATGATAAAGAAGATTCAAAGAGATTGAGATGCCAGCTCCTTTCATTCAGTCAGTAGCTTCAATCATTTCTGGACGTTTTTCAATGGCAAAAATCAATGAATATTGTAAATGCACAAACAGTAATTTCTCCGCATTGCAAGGTGCAATTCTGAAATTTTTTGCTTTTTCCTGCTCCTCTTAGCATGATAAACAAGATTCAAAGAGAGTGAGATGCCAGCTCCTTTCATTCAGTCAGTAGCTTCAATCATTTCTGGACGTTTTTCAATGGCAAAAATCAATGAATATTGTAAATGCACAATCAGTAATTTCTCCGCATTGCAAGGTGCAATTCTGAAATTTTTTGCTTTTTCCTGCTCCTCTTAGCATGATAAAGAAGATTCAAAGAGAGTGAGATGCCAGCTCCTTTCATTCAGTCAGTAGCTTCAAACATTTCTGGTATATGAATAACATGATGTTTTTCAATGGCAAAAATCAATGAATATTGTAAATGCACAAACAGTAATTTCTCCGCATTGCAAGGTGCAATTCTGAAATGTTTTGCTTTTTCCTGCTCCTCTTAGCATGATAAAGAAGATTCAAAGAGAGTGAGATGCCAGCTCCTTTCATTCAGTCAGTAGCTTCAATCATTTCTGGACGTTTTTCAATGGCAAAAATCAATGAATATTGTAAATGCACAAACAGTAATTTCTCCGCATTGCAAGGTGCAATTCTGAAATTTTTTGCTTTTTCCTGCTCCTCTTAGCATGATAAAGAAGATTCAAAGAGATTGAGATGCCAGCTCCTTTCATTCAGTCAGTAGCTTCAATCATTTCTGGACGTTTTTCAATGGCAAAAATCAATGAATATTGTAAATGCACAAAGAGTAATTTCTCCGCATTGCAAGGTGCAATTCTGAAATTTTTTGCTTTTTCCTGCTCCTCTTAGCATGATAAAGAAGATTCAAAGAGAGTGAGATGCCAGCTCCTTTCATTCAGTCAGTAGCTTCAAACATTTCTGGTATATGAATAACATGATGTTTTTCAATGGCAAAAATCAATGAATATTGTAAATGCACAAACAGTAATTTCTCCGCATTGCAAGGTGCAATTCTGAAATTTTTTGCTTTTTCCTGCTCCTCAGCATGATAAAGAAGATTCAAAGAGAGTGAGTTGCCAGCTCCTTTCATTCAGTCAGTAGCTTCAATCATTTCTGGACGTTTTTCAATGGCAAAAATCATTGAATATTGTAAATGCACAAACAGTAATTTCTCCGCATTGCAAGGTGCAATTCTGAAATTTTTTGCTTTTTCCTGCTCCTCTTAGCATGATAAACAAGATTCAAAGAGAGTGAGATGCCAGCTCCTTTCATTCAGTCAGTAGCTTCAATCATTTCTGGACGTTTTTCAATGGCAAAAAGCAATGAATATTGTAAATGCACAAACTAATTTCTCCGCATTGCAAGGTGCAATTCTGAAATTTTTTGCTTTTTCCTGCTCCTCTAAGCATGATAAAGAAGATTCAAAGAGAGTGAGATGCCAGCTCCTTTCATTCAGTCAGTAGCTTCAATCATTTCTGGTATATGAATAACATGATGTTTTTCAATGGCAAAAATCAATGAATATTGTAAATGCACAAACAGTAATTTCTCCGGATTGCAAGGTGCAATTCTGAAATTTTTTGCTTTTTCCTGCTCCTCTTAGCATGATAAAGAAGATTCAAAGAGAGTGAGATGCCAGCTCCTTTCATTCAGTCAGTAGCTTCAATCATTTCTGGACGTTTTTCAATGGCAAAAATCAATGAATATTGTAAATGCACAAACAGTAATTTCTCCGCATTGCAAGGTGCAATTCTGAAATTTTTTGCTTTTTCCTGCTCCTCTTAGCATGATAAACAAGATTCAAAGAGAGTGAGATGCCAGCTCCTTTCATTCAGTCAGTAGCTTCAATAATTTCTGGATGTTTTTCAATGGCAAAAATCAATGAATATTGTAAATGCACAATCAGTAATTTCTCCGCATTGCAAGGTGCAATTCTGAAATTTTTTGCTTTTTCCTGCTCCTCTTAGCATGATAAAGAAGATTCAAAGAGAGTGAGATGCCAGCTCCTTTCATTCAGTCAGTAGCTTCAAACATTTCTGGTATATGAATAACATGATGTTTTTCAATGGCAAAAATCAATGAATATTGTAAATGCACAAACAGTAATTTCTCCGCATTGCAAGGTGCAATTCTGAAATGTTTTGCTTTTTCCTGCTCCTCTTAGCATGATAAAGAAGATTCAAAGAGAGTGAGATGCCAGCTCCTTTCATTCAGTCAGTAGCTTCAATCATTTCTGGACGTTTTTCAATGGCAAAAATCAATGAATATTGTAAATGCACAAACAGTAATTTCTCCGCATTGCAAGGTGCAATTCTGAAATTTTTTGCTTTTTCCTGCTCCTCTTAGCATGATAAAGAAGATTCAAAGAGATTGAGATGCCAGCTCCTTTCATTCAGTCAGTAGCTTCAATCATTTCTGGACGTTTTTCAATGGCAAAAATCAATGAATATTGTAAAT
The DNA here is from genome assembly GCF_046119375.1 of Phyllobates terribilis. Taxonomy (NCBI): domain Eukaryota; kingdom Metazoa; phylum Chordata; class Amphibia; order Anura; family Dendrobatidae; genus Phyllobates; species Phyllobates terribilis. Next base: position 685,700 of record NW_027363469.1, on the reverse strand, counting down.
GCACAAAGAGTAATTTCTCCGCATTGCAAGGTGCAATTCTGAAATTTTTTGCTTTTTCCTGCTCCTCTTAGCATGATAAAGAAGATTCAAAGAGAGTGAGATGCCAGCTCCTTTCATTCAGTCAGTAGCTTCAAACATTTCTGGTATATGAATAACATGATGTTTTTCAATGGCAAAAATCAATGAATATTGTAAATGCACAAACACTAATTTCTCCGCATTGCAAGGTGCAATTCTGAAATTTTTTGCTTTTTCCTGCTCCTCAGCATGATAAAGAAGATTCAAAGAGAGTGAGATGCCAGCTCCTTTCATTCAGTCAGTAGCTTCAATCATTTCTGGACGTTTTTCAATGGCAAAAATCATTGAACATTGTAAATGCACAAACAGTAATTTCTCCGCATTGCAAGGTGCAATTCTGAAATTTTTTGCTTTTTCCTGCTCCTCTTAGCATGATAAACAAGATTCAAAGAGAGTGAGATGCCAGCTCCTTTCATTCAGTCAGTAGCTTCAATCATTTCTGGACGTTTTTCAATGGCAAAAATCAATGAATATTGTAAATGCACAAACTAATTTCTGCGCATTGCAAGGTGCAATTCTGAAATTTTTTGCTTTTTCCTGCTCCTCTTAGCATGATAAAGAAGATTCAAAGAGAGTGAGATGCCAGCTCCTTTCATTCAGTCAGTAGCTTCAAACATTTCTGGTATATGAATAACATGATGTTTTTCAATGGCAAAAATCAATGAATATTGTAAATGCACAAACACTAATTTCTCCGCATTGCAAGGTGCAATTCTGAAATTTTTTGCTTTTTCCTGCTCCTCTTAGCATGATAAAGAAGATTCAAAGAGAGTGAGATGCCAGCTCCTTTCATTCAGTCAGTAGCTTCAATCATTTCTGGACGTTTTTCAATGGCAAAAATCAATGAATATTGTAAATGCACAAACAGTAATTTCTCCGCATTGCAAGGTGCAATTCTGAAATTTTTTGCTTTTTCCTGCTCCTCTTAGCATGATAAAGAAGATTCAAAGAGAGTGAGATGCCAGATCCTTTCATTCAGTCAGTAGCTTCAAACATTTCTGGTATATGAATAACATGATGTTTTTCAATGGCAAAAATCAATGAATATTGTAAATGCACAAACAGTAATTTCTCCGCATTGCAAGGTGCAATTCTGAAATTTTTTGCTTTTTCCTGCTCCTCTTAGCATGATAAAGAAGATTCAAAGAGAGTGAGATGCCAGCTCCTTTCATTCAGTAAGTAGCTTCAATCATTTCTGGACGTTTTTCAATGGCAAAAATCAATGAATATTGTAAATGCACAAACAGTAATTTCTCCGCATTGCAAGGTGCAATTCTGAAATTTTTTGCTTTTTCCTGCTCCTCTTAGCATGATAAACAAGATTCAAAGAGAGTGAGATGCCAGCTCCTTTCATTCAGTCAGTAGCTTCAATCATTTCTGGACGTTTTTCAATGGCAAAAATCAATGAATATTGTAAATGCACAAACAGTAATTTCTCCGCATTGCAAGGTGCAATTCTGAAATTTTTTGCTTTTTCCTGCTCCTCTTAGCATGATAAAGAAGATTCAAAGAGAGTGAGATGCCAGCTCTTTTCATTCAGTCAGTAGCTTCAAACATTTCTGGTATATGAATAACATGATGTTTTTCAATGGCAAAAATCAATGAATATTGTAAATGCACAAACAGTAATTTCTCCGCATTGAAAGGTGCAATTCTGAAATTTTTTGCTTTTTCCTGCTCCTCTTAGCATGATAAAGAAGATTCAAAGAGAGTGAGATGCCAGCTCCTTTCATTCAGTAAGTAGCTTCAATCATTTCTGGACGTTTTTCAATGGCAAAAATCAATGAATATTGTAAATGCACAAACAGTAATTTCTCCACATTGCAAGGTGCAATTCTGAAATTTTTTGCTTTTTCCTGCTCCTCTTAGCATGATAAACAAGATTCAAAGAGAGTGAGATGCCAGCTCCTTTCATTCAGTCAGTAGCTTCAATCATTTCTGGACGTTTTTCAATGGCAAAAATCAATGAATATTGTAAATGCACAAACAGTAATTTCTCCGCATTGCAAGGTGCAATTCTGAAATTTTTTGCTTTTTCCTGCTCCTCTTAGCATGATAAACAAGATTCAAAGAGAGTGAGATGCCAGCTCCTTTCATTCAGTCAGTAGCTTCAATCATTTCTGGACGTTTTTCAATGGCAAAAATCAATGAATATTGTAAATGCACAAACAGTAATTTCTCCGCATTGCAAGGTGCAATTCTGAAATTTTTTGCTTTTTCCTGCTCCTCTTAGCATGATAAAGAAGATTCAAAGAGAGTGAGATGCCAGCTCTTTTCATTCTGTCAGTAGCTTCAAACATTTCTGGTATATGAATAACATGATGTTTTTCAATGGCAAAAATCAATGAATATTGTAAATGCACAAACAGTAATTTCTCCGCATTGAAAGGTGCAATTCTGAAATTTTTTGCTTTTTCCTGCTCCTCTTAGCATGATAAAGAAGATTCAAAGAGAGTGAGATGCCAGCTCCTTTCATTCAGTCAGTAGCTTCAATCATTTCTGGACGTTTTTCAATGGCAAAAATCAATGAATATTGTAAATGCACACAGTAATTTCTCCGCATTGCAAGGTGCAATTCTGAAATTTTTTGCTTTTTCCTGCTCCTCTTAGCATGATAAACAAGATTCAAAGAGAGTGAGATGCCAGCTCCTTTCATTCAGTCAGTAGCTTCAATCATTTCTGGACGTTTTTCAATGGCAAAAATCAATGAATATTGTAAATGCACAAACAGTAATTTCTCCGCATTGCAAGGTGCAATTCTGAAATTTTTTGCTTTTTTCTGCTCCTCTTAGCATGATAAAGAAGATTCAAAGAGAGTGAGATGCCAGCTCCTTTCATTCAGTCAGTAGCTTCAAACATTTCTGGTATATGAATAACATGATGTTTTTCAATGGCAAAAATCAATGAATATTGTAAATGCACAAACAGTAATTTCTCCGCATTGCAAGGTGCAATTCTGAAATTTTTTGCTTTTTCCTGCTCCTCTTAGCATGATAAAGAAGATTCAAAGAGAGTGAGATGCCAGCTCCTTTCATTCAGTCAGTAGCTTCAATCATTTCTGGACGTTTTTCAATGGCAAAAATCAATGAATATTGTAAATGCACAAACAGTAATTTCTCCGCATTGCAAGGTGCAATTCTGAAATTTTTTGCTTTTTCCTGCTCCTCTTAGCAAGATAAACAAGATTCAAAGAGAGTGAGATGCCAGCTCCTTTCATTCAGTCAGTAGCTTCAATCATTTCTGGACGTTTTTCAGTGGCAAAAATCAATGAATATTGTAAATGCACAAACAGTAATTTCTCCGCATTGCAAGGTGCAATTCTGAAATATTTTGCTTTTTCCTGCTCCTCTTAGCATGATAAAGAAGATTCAAAGAGAGTGAGATGCCAGCTCCTTTCATTCAGTCAGTAGCTTCAATCATTTCTGGACGTTTTTCAATGGCAAAAATCAATGAATATTGTAAATGCACAAACAGTAATTTCTCCGCATTGCAAGGTGCAATTCTGAAATTTTTTGCTTTTTCCTGCTCCTCTTAGCATGATAAAGAAGATTCAAAGAGAGTGAGATGCCAGCTCCTTTCATTCAGTCAGTAGCTTCAAACATTTCTGGTATATGAATAACATGATGTTTTTCAATGGCAAAAATCAATGAATATTGTAAATGCACAAACAGTAATTTCTCCGCATTGCAAGGTGCAATTCTGAAATTTTTTGCTTTTTCCTGCTCCTCTAAGCATGATAAAGAAGATTCAAAGAGAGTGAGATGCCAGCTCCTTTCATTCAGTCAGTAGCTTCAATCATTTCTGGACGTTTTTCAATGGCAAAAATCAATGAATATTGTAAATGCACAAACAGTAATTTCTCCGCATTGCAAGGTGCAATTCTGAAATTTTTTGCTTTTTCCTGCTCCTCTTAGCATGATAAACAAGATTCAAAGAGAATGAGATGCCAGCTCCTTTCATTCAGTCAGTAGCTTCAGTCATTTCTGGACGTTTTTCAATGGCAAAAATCAATGAATATTGTAAATGCACAAACAGTAATTTCTCCGCATTGCAAGGTGCAATTCTGAAATTTTTTGCTTTTTCCTGCTCCTCTTAGCATGATAAAGAAGATTCAAAGAGAGTGAGATGCCAGCTCCTTTCATTCAGTCAGTAGCTTCAAACATTTCTGGTATATGAATAACATGATGTTTTTCAATGGCAAAAATCAATGAATATTGTAAATGCACAAACAGTAATTTCTCCGCATTGCAAGGTGCAATTTTGAAATTTTTTGCTTTTTCCTGCTCCTCTTAGCATGATAAAGAAGATTCAAAGAGAGTGAGATGCCAGCTCCTTTCATTAAGTCAGTAGCTTCAATCATTTCTGGACGTTTTTCAATGGCAAAAATCAATGAATATTGTAAATGCACAAACAGTAATTTCTCCGCATTGCAAGGTGCAATTCTGAAATTTTTTGCTTTTTCCTGCTCCTCTTAGCATGATAAACAAGATTCAAAGAGAGTGAGATGCCAGCTCCTTTCATTCAGTCAGTAGCTTCAATCATTTCTGGATGTTTTTCAATGGCAAAAATCAATGAATATTGTAAATGCACAAACAGTAATTTCTCCGCATTGCAAGGTGCAATTCTGAAATTTTTTGCTTTTTTCTGCTCCTCTTAGCATGATAAAGAAGATTCAAAGAGAGGGAGATGCCAGCTCCTTTCATTCAGTCAGTAGCTTCAAACATTTCTGGTATATGAATAACATGATGTTTTTCAATGGCAAAAATCAATGAATATTGTAAATGCACAAACAGTAATTTCTCCGCATTGCAAGGTGCAATTCTGAAATTTTTTGCTTTTTCCTGCTCCTCTTAGCATGATAAAGAAGATTCAAAGAGAGTGAGATGCCAGCTCCTTTCATTCAGTCAGTAGCTTCAAACATTTCTGGTATATGAATAACATGATGTTTTTCAATGGCAAAAATCAATGAATATTGTAAATGCACAAACAGTAATTTCTCCGCATTGCAAGGTGCAATTCTGAAATTTTTTGCTTTTTCCTGCTCCTCTTAGCATGATAAAGAAGATTCAAAGAGAGTGAGATGCCAGCTCCTTTCATTCAGTCAGTAGCTTCAATCATTTCTGGACGTTTTTCAATGGCAAAAATCATTGAATATTGTAAATGCACAAACAGTAATTTCTCCGCATTGCAAGGTGCAATTCTGAAATTTTTTGCTTTTTCCTGCTCCTCTTAGCATGATAAAGAAGATCCAAAGAGAGTGAGATGCCAGCTCCTTTCATTCAGTCAGTAGCTTCAATCATTTCTGGTATATGAATAACATGATGTTTTTCAATGGCAAAAATCAATGAATATTGTAAATGCACAAACAGTAATTTCTCCGCATTGCAAGGTGCAATTCTGAAATTTTTTGCTTTTTCCTGCTCCTCTTAGCATGATAAACAAGATTCAAAGAGAGTGAGATGCCAGCTCCTTTCATTCAGTCAGTAGCTTCAATCATTTCTGGACGTTTTTCAATGGCAAAAATCAATGAATATTGTAAATGCACAAACAGTAATTTCTCCGCATTGCAAGGTGCAATTCTGAAATTTTTTGCTTTTTTCTGCTCCTCTTAGCATGATAAAGAAGACTCAAAGAGAGTGAGATGCCAGCTCCTTTCATTCAGTCAGTAGCTTCAAACATTTCTGGACGTTTTTCAATGGCAAAAATCAATGAATATTGTAAATGCACAAACAGTAATTTCTCCGCATTGCAAGGTGCAATTCTGAAATTTTTTGCTTTTTCCTGCTCCTCTTAGCAAGATAAACAAGATTCAAAGAGAGTGAGATGCCAGCTCCTTTCATTCAGTCAGTAGCTTCAATCATTTCTGGACGTTTTTCAATGGCAAAAATCAATGAATATTGTAAATGCACAAACAGTAATTTCTCCGCATTGCAAGGTGCAATTCTGAAATTTTTTGCTTTTTCCTGCTCCTCTTAGCATGATAAAGAAGATTCAAAGAGAGTGAGATGCCAGCTCCTTTCATTCAGTCAGTAGCTTCAATCATTTCTGGACGTTTTTCAATGGCAAAAATCAATGAATGTTGTAAATGCACAAACAGTAATTTCTCCGCATTGCAAGGTGCAATTCTGAAATTTTTTGCTTTTTCCTGCTCCTCTTAGCATGATAAAGAAGATTCAAAGAGAGTGAGATGACAGCTCCTTTCATTCAGTCAGTAGCTTCAATCATTTCTGGACGTTTTTCAATGGCAAAAATCAATGAATATTGTAAATGCACAAACAGTAATTTCTCTGCATTGCAAGGTGCAATTCTGAAATTTTTTGCTTTTTCCTGCTCCTCTTAGCATGATAAAGAAGATTCAAAGAGAGTGAGATGCCAGCTCCTTTCATTCAGTCAGTAGCTTCAAACATTTCTGGTATATGAATAACATGATGTTTTTCAATGGCAAAAATCAATGAATATTGTAAATGCACAAACAGTAATTTCTCCGCATTGCAAGGTGCAATTCTGAAATTTTTTGCTTTTTCCTGCTCCTCTAAGCATGATAAAGAAGATTCAAAGAGAGTGAGATGCCAGCTCCTTTCATTCAGTCAGTAGCTTCAATCATTTCTGGACGTTTTTCAATGGCAAAAATCAATGAATATTGTAAATGCACAAACAGTAATTTCTCCGCATTGCAAGGTGCAATTCTGAAATTTTTTGCTTTTTCCTGCTCCTCTTAGCATGATAAACAAGATTCAAAGAGAATGACATGCCAGCTCCTTTCATTCAGTCAGTAGCTTCAATCATTTCTGGACGTTTTTCAATGGCAAAAATCAATGAATATTGTAAATGCACAAACAGTAATTTCTCCGCATTGCAAGGTGCAATTCTGAAATTTTTTGCTTTTTCCTGCTCCTCTTAGCATGATAAAGAAGATTCAAAGAGAGTGAGATGCCAGCTCCTTTCATTCAGTCAGTAGCTTCAAACATTTCTGGTATATGAATAACATGATGTTTTTCAATGGCAAAAATCAATGAATATTGTAAATGCACAAACAGTAATTTCTCCGCATTGCAAGGTGCAATTCTGAAATTTTTTGCTTTTTCCTGCTCCTCTTAGCATGATAAAGAAGATTCAAAGAGAGTGAGATGCCAGCTCCTTTCATTCAGTCAGTAGCTTCAATCATTTCTGGACGTTTTTCAATGGCAAAAATCAATGAATATTGTAAATGCACAAACAGTAATTTCTCCGCATTGCAAGGTGCAATTCTGAATTTTTTTGCTTTTTCCTGCTCCTCTTAGCATGATAAAGAAGATTCAAAGATAGTGAGATGCCAGCTCCTTTCATTCAGTCAGTAGCTTCAAACATTTCTGGTATATGAATAACATGATGTTTTTCAATGGCAAAAATCAATGAATATTGTAAAGGCACAAACAGTAATTTCTCCGCATTGCAAGGTGCAATTTTGAAATTTTTTGCTTTTTCCTGCTCCTCTTAGCATGATAAAGAAGATTCAAAGAGAGTGAGATGCCAGCTCCTTTCATTCAGTCAGTAGCTTCAAACATTTCTGGTATATGAATAACATGATGTTTTTCAATGGCAAAAATTAATGAATATTGTAAATGCACAAACAGTAATTTCTCCGCATTGCAAGGTGCAATTCTGAAATTTTTTGCTTTTTCCTGCTCCTCTTAGCATGATAAAGAAGATTCAAAGAGATTGAGATGCCAGCTCCTTTCATTCAGTCAGTAGCTTCAATCATTTCTGGACGTTTTTCAATGGCAAAAATCAATGAATATTGTAAATGCACAAACAGTAATTTCTCCGCATTGCAAGGTGCAATTCTGAAATTTTTTGCTTTTTCCTGCTCCTCTTAGCATGATAAACAAGATTCAAAGAGAGTGAGATGCCAGCTCCTTTCATTCAGTCAGTAGCTTCAATCATTTCTGGACGTTTTTCAATGGCAAAAATCAATGAATATTGTAAATGCACAATCAGTAATTTCTCCGCATTGCTAGGTGCAATTCTGAAATTTTTTGCTTTTTCCTGCTCCTCTTAGCATGATAAAGAAGATTCAAAGAGAGTGAGATGCCAGCTCCTTTCATTCAGTCAGTAGCTTCAAACATTTCTGGTATATGAATAACATGATGTTTTTCAATGGCAAAAATCAATGAATATTGTAAATGCACAAACAGTAATTTCTCCGCATTGCAAGGTGCAATTCTGAAATGTTTTGCTTTTTCCTGCTCCTCTTAGCATGATAAAGAAGATTCAAAGAGAGTGAGATGCCAGCTCCTTTCATTCAGTCAGTAGCTTCAATCATTTCTGGACGTTTTTCAATGGCAAAAATCAATGAATATTGTAAATGCACAAACAGTAATTTCTCCGCATTGCAAGGTGCAATTCTGAAATTTTTTGCTTTTTCCTGCTCCTCTTAGCATGATAAAGAAGATTCAAAGAGATTGAGATGCCAGCTCCTTTCATTCAGTCAGTAGCTTCAATCATTTCTGGACGTTTTTCAATGGCAAAAATCAATGAATATTGTAAATGCACAAAGAGTAATTTCTCCGCATTGCAAGGTGCAATTCTGAAATTTTTTGCTTTTTCCTGCTCCTCTTAGCATGATAAAGAAGATTCAAAGAGAGTGAGATGCCAGCTCCTTTCATTCAGTCAGTAGCTTCAAACATTTCTGGTATATGAATAACATGATGTTTTTCAATGGCAAAAATCAATGAATATTGTAAATGCACAAACACTAATTTCTCCGCATTGCAAGGTGCAATTCTGAAATTTTTTGCTTTTTCCTGCTCCTCAGCATGATAAAGAAGATTCAAAGAGAGTGAGATGCCAGCTCCTTTCATTCAGTCAGTAGCTTCAATCATTTCTGGACGTTTTTCAATGGCAAAAATCATTGAATATTGTAAATGCACAAACAGTAATTTCTCCGCATTGCAAGGTGCAATTCTGAAATTTTTTGCTTTTTCCTGCTCCTCTTAGCATGATAAACAAGATTCAAAGAGAGTGAGATGCCAGCTCCTTTCATTCAGTCAGTAGCTTCAATCATTTCTGGACGTTTTTCAATGGCAAAAATCAATGAATATTGTAAATGCACAAACTAATTTCTCCGCATTGCAAGGTGCAATTCTGAAATTTTTTGCTTTTTCCTGCTCCTCTTAGCATGATAAAGAAGATTCAAAGAGAGTGAGATGCCAGCTCCTTTCATTCAGTCAGTAGCTTCAAACATTTCTGGTATATGAATAACATGATGTTTTTCAATGGCAAAAATCAATGAATATTGTAAATGCACAAACAGTAATTTCTCCGCATTGCAAGGTGCAATTCTGAAATTTTTTGCTTTTTCCTGCTCCTCTTAGCATGATAAAGAAGATTCAAAGAGAGTGAGATGCCAGCTCCTTTCATTCAGTCAGTAGCTTCAATCATTTCTGGACGTTTTTCAATGGCAAAAATCAATGAATATTGTAAATGCACAAACAGTAATTTCTCCGCATTGCAAGGTGCAATTCTGAAATTTTTTGCTTTTTCCTGCTCCTCTTAGCATGATAAAGAAGATTCAAAGAGAGTGAGATGCCAGATCCTTTCATTCAGTCAGTAGCTTCAAACATTTCTGGTATATGAATAACATGATGTTTTTCAATGGCAAAAATCAATGAATATTGTAAATGCACAAACAGTAATTTCTCCGCATTGCAAGGTGCAATTCTGAAATTTTTTGCTTTTTCCTGCTCCTCTTAGCATGATAAAGAAGATTCAAAGAGAGTGAGATGCCAGCTCCTTTCATTCAGTAAGTAGCTTCAATCATTTCTGGACGTTTTTCAATGGCAAAAATCAATGAATATTGTAAATGCACAAACAGTAATTTCTCCGCATTGCAAGGTGCAATTCTGAAATTTTTTGCTTTTTCCTGATCCTCTTAGCATGATAAACAAGATTCAAAGAGAGTGAGATGCCAGCTCCTTTCATTCAGTCAGTAGCTTCAATCATTTCTGGACGTTTTTCAATGGCAAAAATCAATGAATATTGTAAATGCACAAACAGTAATTTCTCCGCATTGCAAGGTGCAATTCTGAAATTTTTTGCTTTTTCCTGCTCCTCTTAGCATGATAAAGAAGATTCAAAGAGAGTGAGATGCCAGCTCTTTTCATTCAGTCAGTAGCTTCAAACATTTCTGGTATATGAATAACATGATGTTTTTCAATGGCAAAAATCAATGAATATTGTAAATGCACAAACAGTAATTTCTCCGCATTGAAAGGTGCAATTCTGAAATTTTTTGCTTTTTCCTGCTCCTCTTAGCATGATAAAGAAGATTCAAAGAGAGTGAGATGCCAGCTCCTTTCATTCAGTAAGTAGCTTCAATCATTTCTGGACGTTTTTCAATGGCAAAAATCAATGAATATTGTAAATGCACAAACAGTAATTTCTCCACATTGCAAGGTGCAATTCTGAAATTTTTTGCTTTTTCCTGCTCCTCTTAGCATGATAAACAAGATTCAAAGAGAGTGAGATGCCAGCTCCTTTCATTCAGTCAGTAGCTTCAATCATTTCTGGACGTTTTTCAATGGCAAAAATCAATGAATATTGTAAATGCACAAACAGTAATTTCTCCGCATTGCAAGGTGCAATTCTGAAATTTTTTGCTTTTTCCTGCTCCTCTTAGCATGATAAACAAGATTCAAAGAGAGTGAGATGCCAGCTCCTTTCATTCAGTCAGTAGCTTCAATCATTTCTGGACGTTTTTCAATGGCAAAAATCAATGAATATTGTAAATGCACAAACAGTAATTTCTCCGCATTGCAAGGTGCAATTCTGAAATTTTTTGCTTTTTCCTGCTCCTCTTAGCATGATAAAGAAGATTCAAAGAGAGTGAGATGCCAGCTCTTTTCATTCTGTCAGTAGCTTCAAACATTTCTGGTATATGAATAACATGATGTTTTTCAATGGCAAAAATCAATGAATATTGTAAATGCACAAACAGTAATTTCTCCGCATTTAAAGGTGCAATTCTGAAATTTTTTGCTTTTTCCTGCTCCTCTTAGCATGATAAAGAAGATTCAAAGAGAGTGAGATGCCAGCTCCTTTCATTCAGTCAGTAGCTTCAATCATTTCTGGACGTTTTTCAATGGCAAAAATCAATGAATATTGTAAATGCACAAACAGTAATTTCTCCGCATTGCAAGGTGCAATTCTGAAATTTTTTGCTTTTTCCTGCTCCTCTTAGCATGATAAACAAGATTCAAAGAGAGTGAGATGCCAGCTCCTTTCATTCAGTCAGTAGCTTCAATCATTTCTGGACGTTTTTCAATGGCAAAAATCAATGAATATTGTAAATGCACAAACAGTAATTTCTCCGCATTGCAAGGTGCAATTCTGAAATTTTTTGCTTTTTTCTGCTCCTCTTAGCATGATAAAGAAGATTCAAAGAGAGTGAGATGCCAGCTCCTTTCATTCAGTAAGTAGCTTCAATCATTTCTGGACGTTTTTCAATGGCAAAAATCAATGAATATTGTAAATGCACAAACAGTAATTTCTCCACATTGCAAGGTGCAATTCTGAAATTTTTTGCTTTTTCCTGCTCCTCTTAGCATGATAAACAAGATTCAAAGAGAGTGAGATGCCAGCTCCTTTCATTCAGTCAGTAGCTTCAATCATTTCTGGACGTTTTTCAATGGCAAAAATCAATGAATATTGTAAATGCACAAACAGTAATTTCTCCGCATTGCAAGGTGCAATTCTGAAATTTTTTGCTTTTTCCTGCTCCTCTTAGCATGATAAACAAGATTCAAAGAGAGTGAGATGCCAGCTCCTTTCATTCAGTCAGTAGCTTCAATCATTTCTGGACGTTTTTCAATGGCAAAAATCAATGAATATTGTAAATGCACAAACAGTAATTTCTCCGCATAGCAAGGTGCAATTCTGAAATTTTTTGCTTTTTTCTGCTCCTCTTAGCATGATAAAGAAGATTCAAAGAGAGTGAGATGCCAGCTCCTTTCATTCAGTAAGTAGCTTCAATCATTTCTGGACGTTTTTCAATGGCAAAAATCAATGAATATTGTAAATGCACAAACAGTAATTTCTCCACATTGCAAGGTGCAATTCTGAAATTTTTTGCTTTTTCCTGCTCCTCTTAGCATGATAAACAAGATTCAAAGAGAGTGAGATGCCAGCTCCTTTCATTCAGTCAGTAGCTTCAATCATTTCTGGACGTTTTTCAATGGCAAAAATCAATGAATATTGTAAATGCACAAACAGTAATTTCTCCGCATTGCAAGGTGCAATTCTGAAATTTTTTGCTTTTTCCTGCTCCTCTTAGCATGATAAACAAGATTCAAAGAGAGTGAGATGCCAGCTCCTTTCATTCAGTCAGTAGCTTCAATCATTTCTGGACGTTTTTCAATGGCAAAAATCAATGAATATTGTAAATGCACAAACAGTAATTTCTCCGCATTGCAAGGTGCAATTCTGAAATTTTTTGCTTTTTCCTGCTCCTCTTAGCATGATAAAGAAGATTCAAAGAGAGTGAGATGCCAGCTCTTTTCATTCTGTCAGTAGCTTCAAACATTTCTGGTATATGAATAACATGATGTTTTTCAATGGCAAAAATCAATGAATATTGTAAATGCACAAACAGTAATTTCTCCGCATTTAAATGTGCAATTCTGAAATTTTTTGCTTTTTCCTGCTCCTCTTAGCATGATAAAGAAGATTCAAAGAGAGTGAGATGCCAGCTCCTTTCATTCAGTCAGTAGCTTCAATCATTTCTGGACGTTTTTCAATGGCAAAAATCAATGAATATTGTAAATGCACACAGTAATTTCTCCGCATTGCAAGGTGCAATTCTGAAATTTTTTGCTTTTTCCTGCTCCTCTTAGCATGATAAACAAGATTCAAAGAGAGTGAGATGCCAGCTCCTTTCATTCAGTCAGTAGCTTCAATCATTTCTGGACGTTTTTCAATGGCAAAAATCAATGAATATTGTAAATGCACAAACAGTAATTTCTCCGCATTGCAAGGTGCAATTCTGAAATTTTTTGCTTTTTTCTGCTCCTCTTAGCATGATAAAGAAGATTCAAAGAGAGTGAGATGCCAGCTCCTTTCATTCAGTCAGTAGCTTCAAACATTTCTGGTATATGAATAACATGATGTTTTTCAATGGCAAAAATCAATGAATATTGTAAATGCACAAACAGTAATTTCTCCGCATTGCAAGGTGCAATTCTGAAATTTTTTGCTTTTTCCTGCTCCTCTTAGCATGATAAAGAAGATTCAAAGAGAGTGAGATGCCAGCTCCTTTCATTCAGTCAGTAGCTTCAATCATTTCTGGACGTTTTTCAATGGCAAAAATCAATGAATATTGTAAATGCACAAACAGTAATTTCTCCGCATTGCAAGGTGCAATTCTGAAATTTTTTGCTTTTTCCTGCTCCTCTTAGCAAGATAAACAAGATTCAAAGAGAGTGAGATGCCAGCTCCTTTCATTCAGTCAGTAGCTTCAATCATTTCTGGACGTTTTTCAATGGCAAAAATCAATGAATATTGTAAATGCACAAACAGTAATTTCTCCGCATTGCAAGGTGCAATTCTGAAATTTTTTGCTTTTTCCTGCTCCTCTTAGCATGATAAAGAAGATTCAAAGAGAGTGAGATGCCAGCTCCTTTCATTCAGTCAGTAGCTTCAATCATTTCTGGACGTTTTTCAATGGCAAAAATCAATGAATATTGTAAATGCACAAACAGTAATTTCTCCGCATTGCAAGGTGCAATTCTGAAATTTTTTGCTTTTTCCTGCTCCTCTTAGCATGATAAAGAAGATTCAAAGAGAGTGAGATGCCAGCTCCTTTCATTCAGTCAGTAGCTTCAATCATTTCTGGACGTTTTTCAATGGCAAAATCAATGAATATTGTAAATGCACAAACAGTAATTTCTCCGCATTGCAAGGTGCAATTCTGAAATTTTTTGCTTTTTCCTGCTCCTCTTAGCATGATAAAGAAGATTCAAAGAGAGTGAGATGCCAGCTCCTTTCATTCAGTCAGTAGCTTCAAACATTTCTGGTATATGAATAACATGATGTTTTTCAATGGCAAAAATCAATGAATATTGTAAATGCACAAACAGTAATTTCTCCGCATTGCAAGGTGCAATTCTGAAATTTTTTGCTTTTTCCTGCTCCTCTAAGCATGATAAAGAAGATTCAAAGAGAGTGAGATGCCAGCTCCTTTCATTCAGTCAGTAGCTTCAATCATTTCTGGACGTTTTTCAATGGCAAAAATCAATGAATATTGTAAATGCACAAACAGTAATTTCTCCGCATTGCAAGGTGCAATTCTGAAATTTTTTGCTTTTTCCTGCTCCTCTTAGCATGATAAACAAGATTCAAAGAGAATGAGATGCCAGCTCCTTTCATTCAGTCAGTAGCTTCAGTCATTTCTGGACGTTTTTCAATGGCAAAAATCAATGAATATTGTAAATGCACAAACAGTAATTTCTCCGCATTGCAAGGTGCAATTCTGAAATTTTTTGCTTTTTCCTGCTCCTCTTAGCATGATAAAGAAGATTCAAAGAGAGTGAGATGCCAGCTCCTTTCATTCAGTCAGTAGCTTCAAACATTTCTGGTATATGAATAACATGATGTTTTTCAATGGCAAAAATCAATGAATATTGTAAATGCACAAACAGTAATTTCTCCGCATTGCAAGGTGCAATTTTGAAATTTTTTGCTTTTTCCTGCTCCTCTTAGCATGATAAAGAAGATTCAAAGAGAGTGAGATGCCAGCTCCTTTCATTCAGTCAGTAGCTTCAATCATTTCTGGACGTTTTTCAATGGCAAAAATCAATGAATATTGTAAATGCACAAACAGTAATTTCTCCGCATTGCAAGGTGCAATTCTGAAATTTTTTGCTTTTTCCTGCTCCTCTTAGCATGATAAACAAGATTCAAAGAGAGTGAGATGCCAGCTCCTTTCATTCAGTCAGTAGCTTCAATCATTTCTGGATGTTTTTCAATGGCAAAAATCAATGAATATTGTAAATGCACAAACAGTAATTTCTCCGCATTGCAAGGTGCAATTCTGAATTTTTTTGCTTTTTTCTGCTCCTCTTAGCATGATAAAGAAGATTCAAAGAGAGTGAGATGCCAGCTCCTTTCATTCAGTCAGTAGCTTCAAACATTTCTGGTATATGAATAACATGATGTTTTTCAATGGCAAAAATCAATGAATATTGTAAATGCACAAACAGTAATTTCTCCGCATTGCAAGGTGCAATTCTGAAATTTTTTGCTTTTTCCTGCTCCTCTTAGCATGATAAAGAAGATTCAAAGAGAGTGAGATGCCAGCTCCTTTCATTCAGTCAGTAGCTTCAAACATTTCTGGTATATGAATAACATGATGTTTTTCAATGGCAAAAATCAATGAATATTGTAAATGCACAAACAGTAATTTCTCCGCATTGCAAGGTGCAATTCTGAAATTTTTTGCTTTTTCCTGCTCCTCTTAGCATGATAAAGAAGATTCAAAGAGAGTGAGATGCCAGCTCCTTTCATTCAGTCAGTAGCTTCAATCATTTCTGGACGTTTTTCAATGGCAAAAATCATTGAATATTGTAAATGCACAAACAGTAATTTCTCCGCATTGCAAGGTGCAATTCTGAAATTTTTTGCTTTTTCCTGCTCCTCTTAGCATGATAAAGAAGATCCAAAGAGAGTGAGATGCCAGCTCCTTTCATTCAGTCAGTAGCTTCAATCATTTCTGGTATATGAATAACATGATGTTTTTCAATGGCAAAAATCAATGAATATTGTAAATGCACAAACAGTAATTTCTCCGCATTGCAAGGTGCAATTCTGAAATTTTTTGCTTTTTCCTGCTCCTCTTAGCATGATAAACAAGATTCAAAGAGAGTGAGATGCCAGCTCCTTTCATTCAGTCAGTAGCTTCAATCATTTCTGGACGTTTTTCAATGGCAAAAATCAATGAATATTGTAAATGCACAAACAGTAATTTCTCCGCATTGCAAGGTGCAATTCTGAAATTTTTTGCTTTTTTCTGCTCCTCTTAGCATGATAAAGAAGACTCAAAGAGAGTGAGATGCCAGCTCCTTTCATTCAGTCAGTAGCTTCAAACATTTCTGGACGTTTTTCAATGGCAAAAATCAATGAATATTGTAAATGCACAAACAGTAATTTCTCCGCATTGCAAGGTGCAATTCTGAAATTTTTTGCTTTTTCCTGCTCCTCTTAGCAAGATAAACAAGATTCAAAGAGAGTGAGATGCCAGCTCCTTTCATTCAGTCAGTAGCTTCAATCATTTCTGGACGTTTTTCAATGGCAAAAATCAATGAATATTGTAAATGCACAAACAGTAATTTCTCCGCATTGCAAGGTGCAATTCTGAAATTTTTTGCTTTTTCCTGCTCCACTTAGCATGATAAAGAAGATTCAAAGAGAGTGAGATGCCAGCTCCTTTCATTCAGTCAGTAGCTTCAATCATTTCTGGACGTTTTTCAATGGCAAAAATCAATGAATGTTGTAAATGCACAAACAGTAATTTCTCCGCATTGCAAGGTGCAATTCTGAAATTTTTTGCTTTTTCCTGCTCCTCTTAGCATGATAAAGAAGATTCAAAGAGAGTGAGATGCCAGCTCCTTTCATTCAGTCAGTAGCTTCAATCATTTCTGGACGTTTTTCAATGGCAAAAATCAATGAATATTGTAAATGCACAAACAGTAATTTCTCTGCATTGCAAGGTGCAATTCTGAAATTTTTTGCTTTTTCCTGCTCCTCTTAGCATGATAAAGAAGATTCAAAGAGAGTGAGATGCCAGCTCCTTTCATTCAGTCAGTAGCTTCAAACATTTCTGGTATATGAATAACATGATGTTTTTCAATGGCAAAAATCAATGAATATTGTAAATGCACAAACAGTAATTTCTCCGCATTGCAAGGTGCAATTCTGAAATTTTTTGCTTTTTCCTGCTCCTCTAAGCATGATAAAGAAGATTCAAAGAGAGTGAGATGCCAGCTCCTTTCATTCAGTCAGTAGCTTCAATCATTTCTGGACGTTTTTCAATGGCAAAAATCAATGAATATTGTAAATGCACAAACAGTAATTTCTCCGCATTGCAAGGTGCAATTCTGAAATTTTTTGCTTTTTCCTGCTCCTCTTAGCATGATAAACAAGATTCAAAGAGAATGACATGCCAGCTCCTTTCATTCAGTCAGTAGCTTCAATCATTTCTGGACGTTTTTCAATGGCAAAAATCAATGAATATTGTAAATGCACAAACAGTAATTTCTCCGCATTGCAAGGTGCAATTCTGAAATTTTTTGCTTTTTCCTGCTCCTCTTAGCATGATAAAGAAGATTCAAAGAGAGTGAGATGCCAGCTCCTTTCATTCAGTCAGTAGCTTCAAACATTTCTGGTATATGAATAACATGATGTTTTTCAATGGCAAAAATCAATGAATATTGTAAATGCACAAACAGTAATTTCTCCGCATTGCAAGGTGCAATTCTGAAATTTTTTGCTTTTTCCTGCTCCTCTTAGCATGATAAAGAAGATTCAAAGAGAGTGAGATGCCAGCTCCTTTCATTCAGTCAGTAGCTTCAATCATTTCTGGACGTTTTTCAATGGCAAAAATCAATGAATATTGTAAATGCACAAACAGTAATTTCTCCGCATTGCAAGGTGCAATTCTGAATTTTTTTGCTTTTTCCTGCTCCTCTTAGCATGATAAAGAAGATTCAAAGATAGTGAGATGCCAGCTCCTTTCATTCAGTCAGTAGCTTCAAACATTTCTGGTATATGAATAACATGATGTTTTTCAATGGCAAAAATCAATGAATATTGTAAAGGCACAAACAGTAATTTCTCCGCATTGCAAGGTGCAATTTTGAAATTTTTTGCTTTTTCCTGCTCCTCTTAGCATGATAAAGAAGATTCAAAGAGAGTGAGATGCCAGCTCCTTTCATTCAGTCAGTAGCTTCAAACATTTCTGGTATATGAATAACATGATGTTTTTCAATGGCAAAAATTAATGAATATTGTAAATGCACAAACAGTAATTTCTCCGCATTGCAAGGTGCAATTCTGAAATTTTTTGCTTTTTCCTGCTCCACTTAGCATGATAAAGAAGATTCAAAGAGAGTGAGATGCCAGCTCCTTTCATTCAGTCAGTAGCTTCAATCATTTCTGGACGTTTTTCAATGGCAAAAATCAATGAATGTTGTAAATGCACAAACAGTAATTTCTCCGCATTGCAAGGTGCAATTCTGAAATTTTTTGCTTTTTCCTGCTCCTCTTAGCATGATAAAGAAGATTCAAAGAGAGTGAGATGCCAGCTCCTTTCATTCAGTCAGTAGCTTCAATCATTTCTGGACGTTTTTCAATGGCAAAAATCAATGAATATTGTAAATGCACAAACAGTAATTTCTCTGCATTGCAAGGTGCAATTCTGAAATTTTTTGCTTTTTCCTGCTCCTCTTAGCATGATAAAGAAGATTCAAAGAGAGTGAGATGCCAGCTCCTTTCATTCAGTCAGTAGCTTCAAACATTTCTGGTATATGAATAACATGATGTTTTTCAATGGCAAAAATCAATGAATATTGTAAATGCACAAACAGTAATTTCTCCGCATTGCAAGGTGCAATTCTGAAATTTTTTGCTTTTTCCTGCTCCTCTAAGCATGATAAAGAAGATTCAAAGAGAGTGAGATGCCAGCTCCTTTCATTCAGTCAGTAGCTTCAATCATTTCTGGACGTTTTTCAATGGCAAAAATCAATGAATATTGTAAATGCACAAACAGTAATTTCTCCGCATTGCAAGGTGCAATTCTGAAATTTTTTGCTTTTTCCTGCTCCTCTTAGCATGATAAACAAGATTCAAAGAGAATGACATGCCAGCTCCTTTCATTCAGTCAGTAGCTTCAATCATTTCTGGACGTTTTTCAATGGCAAAAATCAATGAATATTGTAAATGCACAAACAGTAATTTCTCCGCATTGCAAGGTGCAATTCTGAAATTTTTTGCTTTTTCCTGCTCCTCTTAGCATGATAAAGAAGATTCAAAGAGAGTGAGATGCCAGCTCCTTTCATTCAGTCAGTAGCTTCAAACATTTCTGGTATATGAATAACATGATGTTTTTCAATGGCAAAAATCAATGAATATTGTAAATGCACAAACAGTAATTTCTCCGCATTGCAAGGTGCAATTCTGAAATTTTTTGCTTTTTCCTGCTCCTCTTAGCATGATAAAGAAGATTCAAAGAGAGTGAGATGCCAGCTCCTTTCATTCAGTCAGTAGCTTCAATCATTTCTGGACGTTTTTCAATGGCAAAAATCAATGAATATTGTAAATGCACAAACAGTAATTTCTCCGCATTGCAAGGTGCAATTCTGAATTTTTTTGCTTTTTCCTGCTCCTCTTAGCATGATAAAGAAGATTCAAAGATAGTGAGATGCCAGCTCCTTTCATTCAGTCAGTAGCTTCAAACATTTCTGGTATATGAATAACATGATGTTTTTCAATGGCAAAAATCAATGAATATTGTAAAGGCACAAACAGTAATTTCTCCGCATTGCAAGGTGCAATTTTGAAATTTTTTGCTTTTTCCTGCTCCTCTTAGCATGATAAAGAAGATTCAAAGAGAGTGAGATGCCAGCTCCTTTCATTCAGTCAGTAGCTTCAAACATTTCTGGTATATGAATAACATGATGTTTTTCAATGGCAAAAATTAATGAATATTGTAAATGCACAAACAGTAATTTCTCCGCATTGCAAGGTGCAATTCTGAAATTTTTTGCTTTTTCCTGCTCCTCTTAGCATGATAAAGAAGATTCAAAGAGAGTGAGATGCCAGCTCCTTTCATTCAGTCAGTAGCTTCAATCATTTCTGGACGTTTTTCAATGGCAAAAATCATTGAATATTGTAAATGCACAAACAGTAATTTCTCCGCATTGCAAGGTGCAATTCTGAAATTTTTTGCTTTTTCCTGCTCCTCTTAGCATGATAAAGAAGATTCAAAGAGAGTGAGATGCCAGCTCCTTTCATTCAGTCAGTAGCTTCAATCATTTCTGGACGTTTTTCAATGGCAAAAATCAATGAATATTGTAAATGCACAAACAGTAATTTCTCCGCATTGCAAGGTGCAATTCTGAAATTTTTTGCTTTTTTCTGCTCCTCTTAGCATGATAAAGAAGATTCAAAGAGAGTGAGATGCCAGCTCCTTTCATTCAGTCAGTAGCTTCAAACATTTCTGGTATATGAATAACATGATGTTTTTCAATGGCAAAAATCAATGAATATTGTAAATGCACAAACAGTAATTTCTCCGCATTGCAAGGTGCAATTCTGAAATTTTTTGCTTTTTCCTGCTCCTCTTAGCATGATAAAGAAGATTCAAAGAGAGTGAGATGCCAGCTCCTTTCATTCAGTCAGTAGCTTCAATCATTTCTGGACGTTTTTCAATGGCAAAAATCAATGAATATTGTAAATGCACAAACAGTAATTTCTCCGCATTGCAAGGTGCAATTCTGAAATTTTTTGCTTTTTCCTGCTCCTCTTAGCAAGATAAACAAGATTCAAAGAGAGTGAGATGCCAGCTCCTTTCATTCAGTCAGTAGCTTCAATCATTTCTGGACGTTTTTCAATGGCAAAAATCAATGAATATTGTAAATGCACAAACAGTAATTTCTCCGCATTGCAAGGTGCAATTCTGAAATTTTTTGCTTTTTCCTGCTCCTCTTAGCATGATAAAGAAGATTCAAAGAGAGTGAGATGCCAGCTCCTTTCATTCAGTCAGTAGCTTCAATCATTTCTGGACGTTTTTCAATGGCAAAAATCAATGAATATTGTAAATGCACAAACAGTAATTTCTCCGCATTGCAAGGTGCAATTCTGAAATTTTTTGCTTTTTCCTGCTCCTCTTAGCATGATAAAGAAGATTCAAAGAGAGTGAGATGCCAGCTCCTTTCATTCAGTCAGTAGCTTCAATCATTTCTGGACGTTTTTCAATGGCAAAATCAATGAATATTGTAAATGCACAAACAGTAATTTCTCCGCATTGCAAGGTGCAATTCTGAAATTTTTTGCTTTTTCCTGCTCCTCTTAGCATGATAAAGAAGATTCAAAGAGAGTGAGATGCCAGCTCCTTTCATTCAGTCAGTAGCTTCAAACATTTCTGGTATATGAATAACATGATGTTTTTCAATGGCAAAAATCAATGAATATTGTAAATGCACAAACAGTAATTTCTCCGCATTGCAAGGTGCAATTCTGAAATTTTTTGCTTTTTCCTGCTCCTCTAAGCATGATAAAGAAGATTCAAAGAGAGTGAGATGCCAGCTCCTTTCATTCAGTCAGTAGCTTCAATCATTTCTGGACGTTTTTCAATGGCAAAAATCAATGAATATTGTAAATGCACAAACAGTAATTTCTCCGCATTGCAAGGTGCAATTCTGAAATTTTTTGCTTTTTCCTGCTCCTCTTAGCATGATAAACAAGATTCAAAGAGAATGAGATGCCAGCTCCTTTCATTCAGTCAGTAGCTTCAGTCATTTCTGGACGTTTTTCAATGGCAAAAATCAATGAATATTGTAAATGCACAAACAGTAATTTCTCCGCATTGCAAGGTGCAATTCTGAAATTTTTTGCTTTTTCCTGCTCCTCTTAGCATGATAAAGAAGATTCAAAGAGAGTGAGATGCCAGCTCCTTTCATTCAGTCAGTAGCTTCAAACATTTCTGGTATATGAATAACATGATGTTTTTCAATGGCAAAAATCAATGAATATTGTAAATGCACAAACAGTAATTTCTCCGCATTGCAAGGTGCAATTTTGAAATTTTTTGCTTTTTCCTGCTCCTCTTAGCATGATAAAGAAGATTCAAAGAGAGTGAGATGCCAGCTCCTTTCATTCAGTCAGTAGCTTCAATCATTTCTGGACGTTTTTCAATGGCAAAAATCAATGAATATTGTAAATGCACAAACAGTAATTTCTCCGCATTGCAAGGTGCAATTCTGAAATTTTTTGCTTTTTCCTGCTCCTCTTAGCATGATAAACAAGATTCAAAGAGAGTGAGATGCCAGCTCCTTTCATTCAGTCAGTAGCTTCAATCATTTCTGGATGTTTTTCAATGGCAAAAATCAATGAATATTGTAAATGCACAAACAGTAATTTCTCCGCATTGCAAGGTGCAATTCTGAATTTTTTTGCTTTTTTCTGCTCCTCTTAGCATGATAAAGAAGATTCAAAGAGAGTGAGATGCCAGCTCCTTTCATTCAGTCAGTAGCTTCAAACATTTCTGGTATATGAATAACATGATGTTTTTCAATGGCAAAAATCAATGAATATTGTAAATGCACAAACAGTAATTTCTCCGCATTGCAAGGTGCAATTCTGAAATTTTTTGCTTTTTCCTGCTCCTCTTAGCATGATAAAGAAGATTCAAAGAGAGTGAGATGCCAGCTCCTTTCATTCAGTCAGTAGCTTCAAACATTTCTGGTATATGAATAACATGATGTTTTTCAATGGCAAAAATCAATGAATATTGTAAATGCACAAACAGTAATTTCTCCGCATTGCAAGGTGCAATTCTGAAATTTTTTGCTTTTTCCTGCTCCTCTTAGCATGATAAAGAAGATTCAAAGAGAGTGAGATGCCAGCTCCTTTCATTCAGTCAGTAGCTTCAATCATTTCTGGACGTTTTTCAATGGCAAAAATCATTGAATATTGTAAATGCACAAACAGTAATTTCTCCGCATTGCAAGGTGCAATTCTGAAATTTTTTGCTTTTTCCTGCTCCTCTTAGCATGATAAAGAAGATCCAAAGAGAGTGAGATGCCAGCTCCTTTCATTCAGTCAGTAGCTTCAATCATTTCTGGTATATGAATAACATGATGTTTTTCAATGGCAAAAATCAATGAATATTGTAAATGCACAAACAGTAATTTCTCCGCATTGCAAGGTGCAATTCTGAAATTTTTTGCTTTTTCCTGCTCCTCTTAGCATGATAAACAAGATTCAAAGAGAGTGAGATGCCAGCTCCTTTCATTCAGTCAGTAGCTTCAATCATTTCTGGACGTTTTTCAATGGCAAAAATCAATGAATATTGTAAATGCACAAACAGTAATTTCTCCGCATTGCAAGGTGCAATTCTGAAATTTTTTGCTTTTTTCTGCTCCTCTTAGCATGATAAAGAAGACTCAAAGAGAGTGAGATGCCAGCTCCTTTCATTCAGTCAGTAGCTTCAAACATTTCTGGACGTTTTTCAATGGCAAAAATCAATGAATATTGTAAATGCACAAACAGTAATTTCTCCGCATTGCAAGGTGCAATTCTGAAATTTTTTGCTTTTTCCTGCTCCTCTTAGCAAGATAAACAAGATTCAAAGAGAGTGAGATGCCAGCTCCTTTCATTCAGTCAGTAGCTTCAATCATTTCTGGACGTTTTTCAATGGCAAAAATCAATGAATATTGTAAATGCACAAACAGTAATTTCTCCGCATTGCAAGGTGCAATTCTGAAATTTTTTGCTTTTTCCTGCTCCTCTTAGCATGATAAAGAAGATTCAAAGAGAGTGAGATGCCAGCTCCTTTCATTCAGTCAGTAGCTTCAATCATTTCTGGACGTTTTTCAATGGCAAAAATCAATGAATGTTGTAAATGCACAAACAGTAATTTCTCCGCATTGCAAGGTGCAATTCTGAAATTTTTTGCTTTTTCCTGCTCCTCTTAGCATGATAAAGAAGATTCAAAGAGAGTGAGATGCCAGCTCCTTTCATTCAGTCAGTAGCTTCAATCATTTCTGGACGTTTTTCAATGGCAAAAATCAATGAATATTGTAAATGCACAAACAGTAATTTCTCTGCATTGCAAGGTGCAATTCTGAAATTTTTTGCTTTTTCCTGCTCCTCTTAGCATGATAAAGAAGATTCAAAGAGAGTGAGATGCCAGCTCCTTTCATTCAGTCAGTAGCTTCAAACATTTCTGGTATATGAATAACATGATGTTTTTCAATGGCAAAAATCAATGAATATTGTAAATGCACAAACAGTAATTTCTCCGCATTGCAAGGTGCAATTCTGAAATTTTTTGCTTTTTCCTGCTCCTCTAAGCATGATAAAGAAGATTCAAAGAGAGTGAGATGCCAGCTCCTTTCATTCAGTCAGTAGCTTCAATCATTTCTGGACGTTTTTCAATGGCAAAAATCAATGAATATTGTAAATGCACAAACAGTAATTTCTCCGCATTGCAAGGTGCAATTCTGAAATTTTTTGCTTTTTCCTGCTCCTCTTAGCATGATAAACAAGATTCAAAGAGAATGACATGCCAGCTCCTTTCATTCAGTCAGTAGCTTCAATCATTTCTGGACGTTTTTCAATGGCAAAAATCAATGAATATTGTAAATGCACAAACAGTAATTTCTCCGCATTGCAAGGTGCAATTCTGAAATTTTTTGCTTTTTCCTGCTCCTCTTAGCATGATAAAGAAGATTCAAAGAGAGTGAGATGCCAGCTCCTTTCATTCAGTCAGTAGCTTCAAACATTTCTGGTATATGAATAACATGATGTTTTTCAATGGCAAAAATCAATGAATATTGTAAATGCACAAACAGTAATTTCTCCGCATTGCAAGGTGCAATTCTGAAATTTTTTGCTTTTTCCTGCTCCTCTTAGCATGATAAAGAAGATTCAAAGAGAGTGAGATGCCAGCTCCTTTCATTCAGTCAGTAGCTTCAATCATTTCTGGACGTTTTTCAATGGCAAAAATCAATGAATATTGTAAATGCACAAACAGTAATTTCTCCGCATTGCAAGGTGCAATTCTGAATTTTTTTGCTTTTTCCTGCTCCTCTTAGCATGATAAAGAAGATTCAAAGATAGTGAGATGCCAGCTCCTTTCATTCAGTCAGTAGCTTCAAACATTTCTGGTATATGAATAACATGATGTTTTTCAATGGCAAAAATCAATGAATATTGTAAAGGCACAAACAGTAATTTCTCCGCATTGCAAGGTGCAATTTTGAAATTTTTTGCTTTTTCCTGCTCCTCTTAGCATGATAAAGAAGATTCAAAGAGAGTGAGATGCCAGCTCCTTTCATTCAGTCAGTAGCTTCAAACATTTCTGGTATATGAATAACATGATGTTTTTCAATGGCAAAAATTAATGAATATTGTAAATGCACAAACAGTAATTTCTCCGCATTGCAAGGTGCAATTCTGAAATTTTTTGCTTTTTCCTGCTCCTCTTAGCATGATAAAGAAGATTCAAAGAGAGTGAGATGCCAGCTCCTTTCATTCAGTCAGTAGCTTCAATCATTTCTGGACGTTTTTCAATGGCAAAAATCATTGAATATTGTAAATGCACAAACAGTAATTTCTCCGCATTGCAAGGTGCAATTCTGAAATTTTTTGCTTTTTCCTGCTCCTCTTAGCATGATAAAGAAGATTCAAAGAGAGTGAGATGCCAGCTCCTTTCATTCAGTCAGTAGCTTCAATCATTTCTGGTATATGAATAACATGATGTTTTTCAATGGCAAAAATCAATGAATATTGTAAATGCACAAACAGTAATTTCTCCGCATTGCAAGGTGCAATTCTGAAATTTTTTGCTTTTTCCTGCTCCTCTTAGCATGATAAACAAGATTCAAAGAGAGTGAGATGCCAGCTCCTTTCATTCAGTCAGTAGCTTCAATCATTTCTGGACGTTTTTCAATGGCAAAAATCAATGAATATTGTAAATGCACAAACAGTAATTTCTCCGCATTGCAAGGTGCAATTCTGAAATTTTTTGCTTTTTTCTGCTCCTCTTAGCATGATAAAGAAGACTCAAAGAGAGTGAGATGCCAGCTCCTTTCATTCAGTCAGTAGCTTCAAACATTTCTGGACGTTTTTCAATGGCAAAAATCAATGAATATTGTAAATGCACAAACAGTAATTTCTCCGCATTGCAAGGTGCAATTCTGAAATTTTTTGCTTTTTCCTGCTCCTCTTAGCAAGATAAACAAGATTCAAAGAGAGTGAGATGCCAGCTCCTTTCATTCAGTCAGTAGATTCAATCATTTCTGGACGTTTTTCAATGGCAAAAATCAATGAATATTGTAAATGCACAAACAGTAATTTCTCCGCATTGCAAGGTGCAATTCTGAAATTTTTTGCTTTTTCCTGCTCCTCTTAGCATGATAAAGAAGATTCAAAGAGAGTGAGATGCCAGCTCCTTTCATTCAGTCAGTAGATTCAATCATTTCTGGACGTTTTTCAATGGCAAAAATCAATGAATATTGTAAATGCACAAACAGTAATTTCTCCGCATTGCAAGGTGCAATTCTGAAATTTTTTGCTTTTTCCTGCTCCTCTTAGCATGATAAAGAAGATTCAAAGAGAGTGAGATGCCAGCTCCTTTCATTCAGTCAGTAGCTTCAATCATTTCTGGACGTTTTTCAATGGCAAAAATCAATGAATATTGTAAATGCACAAACAGTAATTTCTCCGCATTGCAAGGTGCAATTCTGAAATTTTTTGCTTTTTCCTGCTCCTCTTAGCATGATAAAGAAGATTCAAAGAAAGTGAGATGCCAGCTCCT
The DNA here is from genome assembly GCF_046119375.1 of Phyllobates terribilis. NCBI lineage: Eukaryota > Metazoa > Chordata > Amphibia > Anura > Dendrobatidae > Phyllobates > Phyllobates terribilis. The sequence continues at coordinate 659,053 of NW_027363469.1, read as the reverse complement.
TTCATTCAGTCAGTAGCTTCAATCATTTCTGGTATATGAATAACATGATGTTTTTCAATGGCAAAAATCAATGAATATTGTAAATGCACAAACAGTAATTTCTCCGCATTGCAAGGTGCAATTCTGAAATTTTTTGCTTTTTCCTGCTCCTCTTAGCATGATAAAGAAGATTCAAAGAGAGTGAGATGCCAGCTCCTTTCATTCAGTCAGTAGCTTCAATCATTTCTGGACGTTTTTCAATGGCAAAAATCAATGAATATTGTAAATGCACAAACAGTAATTTCTCCGCATTGCAAGGTGCAATTCTGAAATTTTTTGCTTTTTCCTGCTCCTCTTAGCATGATAAAGAAGATTCAAAGAGAGTGAGATGCCAGATCCTTTCATTCAGTCAGTAGCTTCAAACATTTCTGGTATATGAATAACATGATGTTTTTCAATGGCAAAAATCAATGAATATTGTAAATGCACAAACAGTAATTTCTCCGCATTGCAAGGTGCAATTCTGAAATTTTTTGCTTTTTCCTGCTCCTCTTAGCATGATAAAGAAGATTCAAAGAGAGTGAGATGCCAGCTCCTTTCATTCAGTAAGTAGCTTCAATCATTTCTGGACGTTTTTCAATGGCAAAAATCAATGAATATTGTAAATGCACAAACAGTAATTTCTCCGCATTGCAAGGTGCAATTCTGAAATTTTTTGCTTTTTCCTGCTCCTCTTAGCATGATAAACAAGATTCAAAGAGAGTGAGATGCCAGCTCCTTTCATTCAGTCAGTAGCTTCAATCATTTCTGGACGTTTTTCAATGGCAAAAATCAATGAATATTGTAAATGCACAAACAGTAATTTCTCCGCATTGCAAGGTGCAATTCTGAAATTTTTTGCTTTTTCCTGCTCCTCTTAGCATGATAAAGAAGATTCAAAGAGAGTGAGATGCCAGCTCTTTTCATTCAGTCAGTAGCTTCAAACATTTCTGGTATATGAATAACATGATGTTTTTCAATGGCAAAAATCAATGAATATTGTAAATGCACAAACAGTAATTTCTCCGCATTGCAAGGTGCAATTCTGAAATTTTTTGCTTTTTCCTGCTCCTCTTAGCATGATAAAGAAGATTCAAAGAGAGTGAGATGCCAGCTGCTTTCATTCAGTCAGTAGCTTCAATCATTTCTGGACGTTTTTCAATGGCAAAATCAATGAATATTGTAAATGCACAAACAGTAATTTCTCCGCATTGCAAGGTGCAATTCTGAAATTTTTTGCTTTTTCCTGCTCCTCTTAGCATGATAAAGAAGATTCAAAGAGAGTGAGATGCCAGCTCCTTTCATTCAGTCAGTAGCTTCAAACATTTCTGGTATATGAATAACATGATGTTTTTCAATGGCAAAAATCAATGAATATTGTAAATGCACAAACAGTAATTTCTCCGCATTGCAAGGTGCAATTCTGAAATTTTTTGCTTTTTCCTGCTCCTCTAAGCATGATAAAGAAGATTCAAAGAGAGTGAGATGCCAGCTCCTTTCATTCAGTCAGTAGCTTCAATCATTTCTGGACGTTTTTCAATGGCAAAAATCAATGAATATTGTAAATGCACAAACAGTAATTTCTCCGCATTGCAAGGTGCAATTCTGAAATTTTTTGCTTTTTCCTGCTCCTCTTAGCATGATAAACAAGATTCAAAGAGAATGAGATGCCAGCTCCTTTCATTCAGTCAGTAGCTTCAGTCATTTCTGGACGTTTTTCAATGGCAAAAATCAATGAATATTGTAAATGCACAAACAGTAATTTCTCCGCATTGCAAGGTGCAATTCTGAATTTTTTTGCTTTTTCCTGCTCCTCTTAGCATGATAAAGAAGATTCAAAGATAGTGAGATGCCAGCTCCTTTCATTCAGTCAGTAGCTTCAAACATTTCTGGTATATGAATAACATGATGTTTTTCAATGGCAAAAATCAATGAATATTGTAAATGCACAAACAGTAATTTCTCCGCATTGCAAGGTGCAATTTTGAAATTTTTTGCTTTTTCCTGCTCCTCTTAGCATGATAAAGAAGATTCAAAGAGAGTGAGATGCCAGCTCCTTTCATTCAGTCAGTAGCTTCAATCATTTCTGGACGTTTTTCAATGGCAAAAATCAATGAATATTGTAAATGCACAAACAGTAATTTCTCCGCATTGCAAGGTGCAATTCTGAAATTTTTTGCTTTTTCCTGCTCCTCTTAGCATGATAAACAAGATTCAAAGAGAGTGAGATGCCAGCTCCTTTCATTCAGTCAGTAGCTTCAATCATTTCTGGATGTTTTTCAATGGCAAAAATCAATGAATATTGTAAATGCACAAACAGTAATTTCTCCGCATTGCAAGGTGCAATTCTGAAATTTTTTGCTTTTTCCTGCTCCTCTTAGCATGATAAAGAAGATTCAAAGAGAGTGAGATGCCAGCTCCTTTCATTCAGTCAGTAGCTTCAATCATTTCTGGTATATGAATAACATGATGTTTTTCAATGGCAAAAATCAATGAATATTGTAAATGCACAAACAGTAATTTCTCCGCATTGCAAGGTGCAATTCTGAAATTTTTTGCTTTTTCCTGCTCCTCTTAGCATGATAAACAAGATTCAAAGAGAGTGAGATGCCAGCTCCTTTCATTCAGTCAGTAGCTTCAATCATTTCTGGACGTTTTTCAATGGCAAAAATCAATGAATATTGTAAATGCACAAACAGTAATTTCTCCGCATTGCAAGGTGCAATTCTGAAATTTTTTGCTTTTTTCTGCTCCTCTTAGCATGATAAAGAAGACTCAAAGAGAGTGAGATGCCAGCTCCTTTCATTCAGTCAGTAGCTTCAAACATTTCTGGACGTTTTTCAATGGCAAAAATCAATGAATATTGTAAATGCACAAACAGTAATTTCTCCGCATTGCAAGGTGCAATTCTGAAATTTTTTGCTTTTTCCTGCTCCTCTTAGCAAGATAAACAAGATTCAAAGAGAGTGAGATGCCAGCTCCTTTCATTCAGTCAGTAGCTTCAATCATTTCTGGACGTTTTTCAATGGCAAAAATCAATGAATATTGTAAATGCACAAACAGTAATTTCTCCGCATTGCAAGGTGCAATTCTGAAATTTTTTGCTTTTTCCTGCTCCTCTTAGCATGATAAAGAAGATTCAAAGAGAGTGAGATGCCAGCTCCTTTCATTCAGTCAGTAGATTCAATCATTTCTGGACGTTTTTCAATGGCAAAAATCAATGAATATTGTAAATGCACAAACAGTAATTTCTCCGCATTGCAAGGTGCAATTCTGAAATTTTTTGCTTTTTCCTGCTCCTCTTAGCATGATAAAGAAGATTCAAAGAGAGTGAGATGCCAGCTCCTTTCATTCAGTCAGTAGCTTCAAACATTTCTGGTATATGAATAACATGATGTTTTTCAATGGCAAAAATCAATGAATATTGTAAATGCACAAACAGTAATTTCTCCGCATTGCAAGGTGCAATTCTGAAATTTTTTGCTTTTTCCTGCTCCTCTTAGCATGATAAAGAAGATTCAAAGAGAGTGAGATGCCAGCTCCTTTCATTCAGTCAGTAGCTTCAATCATTTCTGGACGTTTTTCAATAACAAAAATCTATGAATATTGTAAATGCACAAACAGTAATTTCTCCGCATTGCAAGGTGCAATTCTGAAATTTTTTGCTTTTTCCTGCTCCTCTTAGCATGATAAACAAGATTCAAAGAGAGTGAGATGCCAGCTCCTTTCATTCAGTCAGTAGCTTCAATCATTTCTGGACGTTTTTCAATGGCAAAAATCAATGAATATTGTAAATGCACAAACAGTAATTTCTCCGCATTGCAAGGTGCAATTCTGAAATTTTTTGCTTTTTCCTGCTCCTCTTAGCATGATAAAGAAGATTCAAAGAGAGTGAGATGCCAGCTCTTTTCATTCAGTCAGTAGCTTCAAACATTTCTGGTATATGAATAACATGATGTTTTTCAATGGCAAAAATCAATGAATATTGTAAATGCACAAACAGTAATTTCTCCGCATTGCAAGGTGCAATTCTGAAATTTTTTGCTTTTTCCTGCTCCTCTTAGCATGATAAAGAAGATTCAAAGAGAGTGAGATGCCAGCTCCTTTCATTCAGTCAGTAGCTTCAATCATTTCTGGACGTTTTTCAATGGCAAAATCAATGAATATTGTAAATGCACAAACAGTAATTTCTCCGCATTGCAAGGTGCAATTCTGAAATTTTTTGCTTTTTCCTGCTCCTCTTAGCATGATAAAGAAGATTCAAAGAGAGTGAGATGCCAGCTCCTTTCATTCAGTCAGTAGCTTCAAACATTTCTGGTATATGAATAACATGATGTTTTTCAATGGCAAAAATCAATGAATATTGTAAATGCACAAACAGTAATTTCTCCGCATTGCAAGGTGCAATTCTGAAATTTTTTGCTTTTTCCTGCTCCTCTAAGCATGATAAAGAAGATTCAAAGAGAGTGAGATGCCAGCTCCTTTCATTCAGTCAGTAGCTTCAATCATTTCTGGACGTTTTTCAATGGCAAAAATCAATGAATATTGTAAATGCACAAACAGTAATTTCTCCGCATTGCAAGGTGCAATTCTGAAATTTTTTGCTTTTTCCTGCTCCTCTTAGCATGATAAACAAGATTCAAAGAGAATGAGATGCCAGCTCCTTTCATTCAGTCAGTAGCTTCAGTCATTTCTGGACGTTTTTCAATGGCAAAAATCAATGAATATTGTAAATGCACAAACAGTAATTTCTCCGCATTGCAAGGTGCAATTCTGAAATTTTTTGCTTTTTCCTGCTCCTCTTAGCATGATAAAGAAGATTCAAAGAGAGTGAGATGCCAGCTCCTTTCATTCAGTCAGTAGCTTCAAACATTTCTGGTATATGAATAACATGATGTTTTTCAATGGCAAAAATCAATGAATATTGTAAATGCACAAACAGTAATTTCTCCGCATTGCAAGGTGCAATTCTGAAATTTTTTGCTTTTTCCTGCTCCTCTTAGCATGATAAAGAAGATTCAAAGAGAGTGAGATGCCAGCTCCTTTCATTCAGTCAGTAGCTTCAATCATTTCTGGACGTTTTTCAATGGCAAAAATCAATGAATATTGTAAATGCACAAACAGTAATTTCTCCGCATTGCAAGGTGCAATTCTGATTTTTTTTGCTTTTTCCTGCTCCTCTTAGCATGATAAAGAAGATTCAAAGATAGTGAGATGCCAGCTCCTTTCATTCAGTCAGTAGCTTCAAACATTTCTGGTATATGAATAACATGATGTTTTTCAATGGCAAAAATCAATGAATATTGTAAATGCACAAACAGTAATTTCTCCGCATTGCAAGGTGCAATTTTGAAATTTTTTGCTTTTTCCTGCTCCTCTTAGCATGATAAAGAAGATTCAAAGAGAGTGAGATGCCAGCTCCTTTCATTCAGTCAGTAGCTTCAATCATTTCTGGACGTTTTTCAATGGCAAAAATCAATGAATATTGTAAATGCACAAACAGTAATTTCTCCGCATTGCAAGGTGCAATTCTGAAATTTTTTGCTTTTTCCTGCTCCTCTTAGCATGATAAACAAGATTCAAAGAGAGTGAGATGCCAGCTCCTTTCATTCAGTCAGTAGCTTCAATCATTTCTGGATGTTTTTCAATGGCAAAAATCAATGAATATTGTAAATGCACAAACAGTAATTTCTCCGCATTGCAAGGTGCAATTCTGAAATTTTTTGCTTTTTTCTGCTCCTCTTAGCATGATAAAGAAGATTCAAAGAGAGTGAGATGCCAGCTCCTTTCATTCAGTCAGTAGCTTCAAACATTTCTGGTATATGAATAACATGATGTTTTTCAATGGCAAAAATCAATGAATATTGTAAATGCACAAACAGTAATTTCTCCGCATTGCAAGGTGCAATTCTGAAATTTTTTGCTTTTTCCTGCTCCTCTTAGCATGATAAAGAAGATTCAAAGAGAGTGAGATGCCAGCTCCTTTCATTCAGTCAGTAGCTTCAAACATTTCTGGTATATGAATAACATGATGTTTTTCAATGGCAAAAATCAATGAATATTGTAAATGCACAAACAGTAATTTCTCCGCATTGCAAGGTGCAATTCTGAAATTTTTTGCTTTTTCCTGCTCCTCTTAGCATGATAAAGAAGATTCAAAGAGAGTGAGATGCCAGCTCCTTTCATTCAGTCAGTAGCTTCAATCATTTCTGGACGTTTTTCAATGGCAAAAATCATTGAATATTGTAAATGCACAAACAGTAATTTCTCCGCATTGCAAGGTGCAATTCTGAAATTTTTTGCTTTTTCCTGCTCCTCTTAGCATGATAAAGAAGATTCAAAGAGAGTGAGATGCCAGCTCCTTTCATTCAGTCAGTAGCTTCAATCATTTCTGGTATATGAATAACATGATGTTTTTCAATGGCAAAAATCAATGAATATTGTAAATGCACAAACAGTAATTTCTCCGCATTGCAAGGTGCAATTCTGAAATTTTTTGCTTTTTCCTGCTCCTCTTAGCATGATAAACAAGATTCAAAGAGAGTGAGATGCCAGCTCCTTTCATTCAGTCAGTAGCTTCAATCATTTCTGGACGTTTTTCAATGGCAAAAATCAATGAATATTGTAAATGCACAAACAGTAATTTCTCCGCATTGCAAGGTGCAATTCTGAAATTTTTTGCTTTTTTCTGCTCCTCTTAGCATGATAAAGAAGACTCAAAGATAGTGAGATGCCAGCTCCTTTCATTCAGTCAGTAGCTTCAAACATTTCTGGACGTTTTTCAATGGCAAAAATCAATGAATATTGTAAATGCACAAACAGTAATTTCTCCGCATTGCAATGTGCAATTCTGAATTTTTTTGCTTTTTCCTGCTCCTCTTAGCAAGATAAACAAGATTCAAAGAGAGTGAGATGCCAGCTCCTTTCATTCAGTCAGTAGCTTCAATCATTTCTGGACGTTTTTCAATGGCAAAAATCAATGAATATTGTAAATGCACAAACAGTAATTTCTCCGCATTGCAAGGTGCAATTCTGAAATTTTTTGCTTTTTCCTGCTCCTCTTAGCATGATAAAGAAGATTCAAAGAGAGTGAGATGCCAGCTCCTTTCATTCAGTCAGTAGCTTCAATCATTTCTGGACGTTTTTCAATGGCAAAAATCAATGAATATTGTAAATGCACAAACAGTAATTTCTCCGCATTGCAAGGTGCAATTCTGAAATTTTTTGCTTTTTCCTGCTCCTCTTAGCATGATAAAGAAGATTCAAAGAGAGTGAGATGCCAGCTCCTTTCATTCAGTCAGTAGCTTCAATCATTTCTGGACGTTTTTCAATGGCAAAAATCAATGAATATTGTAAATGCACAAACAGTAATTTCTCTGCATTGCAAGGTGCAATTCTGAAATTTTTTGCTTTTTCCTGCTCCTCTTAGCATGATAAAGAAGATTCAAAGAGAGTGAGATGCCAGCTCCTTTCATTCAGTCAGTAGCTTCAAACATTTCTGGTATATGAATAACATGATGTTTTTCAATGGCAAAAATCAATGAATATTGTAAATGCACAAACAGTAATTTCTCCGCATTGCAAGGTGCAATTCTGAAATTTTTTGCTTTTTCCTGCTCCTCTAAGCATGATAAAGAAGATTCAAAGAGAGTGAGATGCCAGCTCCTTTCATTCAGTCAGTAGCTTCAATCATTTCTGGACGTTTTTCAATGGCAAAAATCAATGAATATTGTAAATGCACAAACAGTAATTTCTCCGCATTGCAAGGTGCAATTCTGAAATTTTTTGCTTTTTCCTGCTCCTCTTAGCATGATAAAGAAGATTCAAAGAGAGTGAGATGCCAGCTCCTTTCATTCAGTCAGTAGCTTCAAACATTTCTGGTATATGAATAACATGATGTTTTTCAATGGCAAAAATCAATGAATATTGTAAATGCACAAACAGTAATTTCTCCGCATTGCAAGGTGCAATTCTGAAATTTTTTGCTTTTTCCTGCTCCTCTTAGCATGATAAAGAAGATTCAAAGAGAGTGAGATGCCAGCTCCTTTCATTCAGTCAGTAGCTTCAATCATTTCTGGACGTTTTTCAATGGCAAAAATCAATGAATATTGTAAATGCACAAACAGTAATTTCTCCGCATTGCAAGGTGCAATTCTGAATTTTTTTGCTTTTTCCTGCTCCTCTTAGCATGATAAAGAAGATTCAAAGATAGTGAGATGCCAGCTCCTTTCATTCAGTCAGTAGCTTCAAACATTTCTGGTATATGAATAACATGATGTTTTTCAATGGCAAAAATCAATGAATATTGTAATGGCACAAACAGTAATTTCTCCGCATTGCAAGGTGCAATTTTGAAATTTTTTGCTTTTTCCTGCTCCTCTTAGCATGATAAAGAAGATTCAAAGAGAGTGAGATGCCAGCTCCTTTCATTCAGTCAGTAGCTTCAAACATTTCTGGTATATGAATAACATGATGTTTTTCAATGGCAAAAATCAATGAATATTGTAAATGCACAAACAGTAATTTCTCCGCATTGCAAGGTGCAATTCTGAAATTTTTTGCTTTTTCCTGCTCCTCTTAGCATGATAAAGAAGATTCAAAGAGAGTGAGATGCCAGCTCCTTTCATTCAGTCAGTAGCTTCAATCATTTCTGGACGTTTTTCAATGGCAAAAATCATTGAATATTGTAAATGCACAAACAGTAATTTCTCCGCATTGCAAGGTGCAATTCTGAAATTTTTTGCTTTTTCCTGCTCCTCTTAGCATGATAAAGAAGATTCAAAGAGAGTGAGATGCCAGCTCCTTTCATTCAGTCAGTAGCTTCAATCATTTCTGGTATATGAATAACATGATGTTTTTCAATGGCAAAAATCAATGAATATTGTAAATGCACAAACAGTAATTTCTCCGCATTGCAAGGTGCAATTCTGAAATTTTTTGCTTTTTCCTGCTCCTCTTAGCATGATAAACAAGATTCAAAGAGAGTGAGATGCCAGCTCCTTTCATTCAGTCAGTAGCTTCAATCATTTCTGGACGTTTTTCAATGGCAAAAATCAATGAATATTGTAAATGCACAAACAGTAATTTCTCCGCATTGCAAGGTGCAATTCTGAAATTTTTTGCTTTTTTCTGCTCCTCTTAGCATGATAAAGAAGACTCAAAGAGAGTGAGATGCCAGCTCCTTTCATTCAGTCAGTAGCTTCAAACATTTCTGGACGTTTTTCAATGGCAAAAATCAATGAATATTGTAAATGCACAAACAGTAATTTCTCCGCATTGCAAGGTGCAATTCTGAAATTTTTTGCTTTTTCCTGCTCCTCTTAGCAAGATAAACAAGATTCAAAGAGAGTGAGATGCCAGCTCCTTTCATTCAGTCAGTAGCTTCAATCATTTCTGGACGTTTTTCAATGGCAAAAATCAATGAATATTGTAAATGCACAAACAGTAATTTCTCCGCATTGCAAGGTGCAATTCTGAAATTTTTTGCTTTTTCCTGCTCCTCTTAGCATGATAAAGAAGATTCAAAGAGAGTGAGATGCCAGCTCCTTTCATTCAGTCAGTAGATTCAATCATTTCTGGACGTTTTTCAATGGCAAAAATCAATGAATATTGTAAATGCACAAACAGTAATTTCTCCGCATTGCAAGGTGCAATTCTGAAATTTTTTGCTTTTTCCTGCTCCTCTTAGCATGATAAAGAAGATTCAAAGAGAATGAGATGCCAGCTCCTTTCATTCAGTCAGTAGCTTCAATCATTTCTGGACGTTTTTCAATGGCAAAAATCAATGAATATTGTAAATGCACAAACAGTAATTTCTCCGCATTGCAAGGTGCAATTCTGAAATTTTTTGCTTTTTCCTGCTCCGCTTAGCATGATAAAGAAGATTCAAAGAGAGTGAGATGCCAGCTCCTTTCATTCAGTCAGTAGCTTCAATCATTTCTGGTATATGAATAACATGATGTTTTTCAATGGCAAAAATCAATGAATATTGTAAATGCACAAACAGTAATTTCTCCGCATTGCAAGGTGCAATTCTGAAATTTTTTGCTTTTTCCTGCTCCTCTAAGCATGATAAAGAAGATTCAAAGATAGTGAGATGCCAGCTCCTTTCATTCAGTCAGTAGCTTCAATCATTTCTGGACGTTTTTCAATGGCAAAAATCAATGAATATTGTAAATGCACAAACAGTAATTTCTCCGCATTGCAAGGTGCAATTCTGAAATTTTTTGCTTTTTCCTGCTCCTCTTAGCATGATAAAGAAGATTCAAAGAGAGTGAGATGCCAGCTCCTTTCATTCAGTCAGTAGCTTCAAACATTTCTGGTATATGAATAACATGATGTTTTTCAATGGCAAAAATCAATGAATATTGTAAATGCACAAACAGTAATTTCTCCGCATTGCAAGGTGCAATTCTGAAATTTTTTGCTTTTTCCTGCTCCTCTTAGCATGATAAACAAGATTCAAAGAGAGTGAGATGCCAGCTCCTTTCATTCAGTCAGTAGCTTCAATCATTTCTGGACGTTTTTCAATGGCAAAAATCAATGAATATTGTAAATGCACAAACAGTAATTTCTCCGCATTGCAAGGTGCAATTCTGAAATTTTTTGCTTTTTTCTGCTCCTCTTAGCATGATAAAGAAAATTCAAAGAGAGTGAGATGCCAGCTCCTTTAATTCAGTCAGTAGCTTCAAACATTTCTGGTATATGAATAACATGATGTTTTTCAATGGCAAAAATCAATGAATATTGTAAATGCACAAACAGTAATTTCTCCGCATTGCAAGGTGCAATTCTGAAATTTTTTGCTTTTTCCTGCTCCTCTTAGCATGATAAAGAAGATTCAAAGAGAGTGAGATGCCAGCTCCTTTCATTCAGTCAGTAGCTTCAATCATTTCTGGACGTTTTTCAATGGCAAAAATCAATGAATATTGTAAATGCACAAACAGTAATTTCTCCGCATTGCAAGGTGCAATTCTGAAATTTTTTGCTTTTTTCTGCTCCTCTTAGCATGATAAAGAAGATTCAAAGAGAGTGAGATGCCAGCTCCTTTCATTCAGTCAGTAGCTTCAAACATTTCTGGTATATGAATAACATGATGTTTTTCAATGGCAAAAATCAATGAATATTGTAAATGCACAAACAGTAATTTCTCCGCATTGCAAGGTGCAATTCTGAAATTTTTTGCTTTTTCCTGCTCCTCTTAGCATGATAAAGAAGATTCAAAGAGAGTGAGATGCCAGCTCCTTTCATTCAGTCAGTAGCTTCAATCATTTCTGGACGTTTTTCAATGGCAAAAATCAATGAATATTGTAAATGCACAAACAGTAATTTCTCCGCATTGCAAGGTGCAATTCTGAAATTTTTTGCTTTTTCCTGCTCCTCTTAGCATGATAAAGAAGATTCAAAGAGAGTGAGATGCCAGCTCCTTTCATTCAGTCAGTAGCTTCAATCATTTCTGGACGTTTTTCAATGGCAAAAATCAATGAATATTGTAAATGCACAAACAGTAATTTCTCCGCATTGCAAGGTGCAATTCTGAAATTTTTTGCTTTTTCCTGCTCCTCTTAGCATGATAAAGAAGATTCAAAGAGAGTGAGATGCCAGCTCCTTTCATTCAGTCAGTAGCTTCAATCATTTCTGGACGTTTTTCAATGGCAGAAATCAATGAATATTGTAAATGCACAAACAGTAATTTCTCTGCATTGCAAGGTGCAATTCTGAAATTTTTTGCTTTTTCCTGCTCCTCTTAGCATGATAAAGAAGATTCAAAGAGAGTGAGATGCCAGCTCCTTTCATTCAGTCAGTAGCTTCAAACATTTCTGGTATATGAATAACATGATGTTTTTCAATGGCAAAAATCAATGAATATTGTAAATGCACAAACAGTAATTTCTCCGCATTGCAAGGTGCAATTCTGAAATTTTTTGCTTTTTCCTGCTCCTCTAAGCATGATAAAGAAGATTCAAAGAGAGTGAGATGCCAGCTCCTTTCATTCAGTCAGTAGCTTCAATCATTTCTGGACGTTTTTCAATGGCAAAAATCAATGAATATTGTAAATGCACAAACAGTAATTTCTCCGCATTGCAAGGTGCAATTCTGAAATTTTTTGCTTTTTCCTGCTCCTCTTAGCATGATAAACAAGATTCAAAGAGAATGAGATGCCAGCTCCTTTCATTCAGTCAGTAGCTTCAGTCATTTCTGGACGTTTTTCAATGGCAAAAATCAATGAATATTGTAAATGCACAAACAGTAATTTCTCCGCATTGCAAGGTGCAATTCTGAATTTTTTTGCTTTTTCCTGCTCCTCTTAGCATGATAAAGAAGATTCAAAGAGAGTGAGATGCCAGCTCCTTTCATTCAGTCAGTAGCTTCAAACATTTCTGGTATATGAATAACATGATGTTTTTCAATGGCAAAAATCAATGAATATTGTAAATGCACAAACAGTAATTTCTCCGCATTGCAAGGTGCAATTCTGAAATTTTTTGCTTTTTCCTGCTCCTCTTAGCATGATAAAGAAGATTCAAAGAGAGTGAGATGCCAGCTCCTTTCATTCAGTCAGTAGCTTCAATCATTTCTGGACGTTTTTCAATGGCAAAAATCAATGAATATTGTAAATGCACAAACAGTAATTTCTCCGCATTGCAAGGTGCAATTCTGATTTTTTTTGCTTTTTCCTGCTTCTCTTAGCATGATAAAGAAGATTCAAAGATAGTGAGATGCCAGCTCCTTTCATTCAGTCAGTAGCTTCAAACATTTCTGGTATATGAATAACATGATGTTTTTCAATGGCAAAAATCAATGAATATTGTAAATGCACAAACAGTAATTTCTCCGCATTGCAAGGTGCAATTTTGAAATTTTTTGCTTTTTCCTGCTCCTCTTAGCATGATAAAGAAGATTCAAAGAGAGTGAGATGCCAGCTCCTTTCATTCAGTCAGTAGCTTCAATCATTTCTGGACGTTTTTCAATGGCAAAAATCAATGAATATTGTAAATGCACAAACAGTAATTTCTCCGCATTGCAAGGTGCAATTCTGAAATTTTTTGCTTTTTCCTGCTCCTCTTAGCATGATAAACAAGATTCAAAGAGAGTGAGATGCCAGCTCCTTTCATTCAGTCAGTAGCTTCAATCATTTCTGGATGTTTTTCAATGGCAAAAATCAATGAATATTGTAAATGCACAAACAGTAATTTCTCCGCATTGCAAGGTGCAATTCTGAAATTTTTTGCTTTTTTCTGCTCCTCTTAGCATGATAAAGAAGATTCAAAGAGAGTGAGATGCCAGCTCCTTTCATTCAGTCAGTAGCTTCAAACATTTCTGGTATATGAATAACATGATGTTTTTCAATGGCAAAAATCAATGAATATTGTAAATGCACAAACAGTAATTTCTCCGCATTGCAAGGTGCAATTCTGAAATTTTTTGCTTTTTCCTGCTCCTCTTAGCATGATAAAGAAGATTCAAAGAGAGTGAGATGCCAGCTCCTTTCATTCAGTCAGTAGCTTCAAACATTTCTGGTATATGAATAACATGATGTTTTTCAATGGCAAAAATCAATGAATATTGTAAATGCACAAACAGTAATTTCTCCGCATTGCAAGGTGCAATTCTGAAATTTTTTGCTTTTTCCTGCTCCTCTTAGCATGATAAAGAAGATTCAAAGAGAGTGAGATGCCAGCTCCTTTCATTCAGTCAGTAGCTTCAATCATTTCTGGACGTTTTTCAATGGCAAAAATCATTGAATATTGTAAATGCACAAACAGTAATTTCTCCGCATTGCAAGGTGCAATTCTGAAATTTTTTGCTTTTTCCTGCTCCTCTTAGCATGATAAAGAAGATTCAAAGAGAGTGAGATGCCAGCTCCTTTCATTCAGTCAGTAGCTTCAATCATTTCTGGTATATGAATAACATGATGTTTTTCAATGGCAAAAATCAATGAATATTGTAAATGCACAAACAGTAATTTCTCCGCATTGCAAGGTGCAATTCTGAAATTTTTTGCTTTTTCCTGCTCCTCTTAGCATGATAAACAAGATTCAAAGAGAGTGAGATGCCAGCTCCTTTCATTCAGTCAGTAGCTTCAATCATTTCTGGACGTTTTTCAATGGCAAAAATCAATGAATATTGTAAATGCACAAACAGTAATTTCTCCGCATTGCAAGGTGCAATTCTGAAATTTTTTGCTTTTTTCTGCTCCTCTTAGCATGATAAAGAAGACTCAAAGAGAGTGAGATGCCAGCTCCTTTCATTCAGTCAGTAGCTTCAAACATTTCTGGACGTTTTTCAATGGCAAAAATCAATGAATATTGTAAATGCACAAACAGTAATTTCTCCGCATTGCAAGGTGCAATTCTGAATTTTTTTGCTTTTTCCTGCTCCTCTTAGCAAGATAAACAAGATTCAAAGAGAGTGAGATGCCAGCTCCTTTCATTCAGTCAGTAGCTTCAATCATTTCTGGACGTTTTTCAATGGCAAAAATCAATGAATATTGTAAATGCACAAACAGTAATTTCTCCGCATTGCAAGGTGCAATTCTGAAATTTTTTGCTTTTTCCTGCTCCTCTTAGCATGATAAAGAAGATTCAAAGAGAGTGAGATGCCAGCTCCTTTCATTCAGTCAGTAGCTTCAATCATTTCTGGACGTTTTTCAATGGCAAAAATCAATGAATATTGTAAATGCACAAACAGTAATTTCTCCGCATTGCAAGGTGCAATTCTGAAATTTTTTGCTTTTTCCTGCTCCTCTTAGCATGATAAAGAAGATTCAAAGAGAGTGAGATGCCAGCTCCTTTCATTCAGTCAGTAGCTTCAATCATTTCTGGACGTTTTTCAATGGCAAAAATCAATGAATATTGTAAATGCACAAACAGTAATTTCTCTGCATTGCAAGGTGCAATTCTGAAATTTTTTGCTTTTTCCTGCTCCTCTTAGCATGATAAAGAAGATTCAAAGAGAGTGAGATGCCAGCTCCTTTCATTCAGTCAGTAGCTTCAAACATTTCTGGTATATGAATAACATGATGTTTTTCAATGGCAAAAATCAATGAATATTGTAAATGCACAAACAGTAATTTCTCCGCATTGCAAGGTGCAATTCTGAAATTTTTTGCTTTTTCCTGCTCCTCTAAGCATGATAAAGAAGATTCAAAGAGAGTGAGATGCCAGCTCCTTTCATTCAGTCAGTAGCTTCAATCATTTCTGGACGTTTTTCAATGGCAAAAATCAATGAATATTGTAAATGCACAAACAGTAATTTCTCCGCATTGCAAGGTGCAATTCTGAAATTTTTTGCTTTTTCCTGCTCCTCTTAGCATGATAAAGAAGATTCAAAGAGAGTGAGATGCCAGCTCCTTTCATTCAGTCAGTAGCTTCAAACATTTCTGGTATATGAATAACATGATGTTTTTCAATGGCAAAAATCAATGAATATTGTAAATGCACAAACAGTAATTTCTCCGCATTGCAAGGTGCAATTCTGAAATTTTTTGCTTTTTCCTGCTCCTCTTAGCATGATAAAGAAGATTCAAAGAGAGTGAGATGCCAGCTCCTTTCATTCAGTCAGTAGCTTCAATCATTTCTGGACGTTTTTCAATGGCAAAAATCAATGAATATTGTAAATGCACAAACAGTAATTTCTCCGCATTGCAAGGTGCAATTCTGAATTTTTTTGCTTTTTCCTGCTCCTCTTAGCATGATAAAGAAGATTCAAAGATAGTGAGATGCCAGCTCCTTTCATTCAGTCAGTAGCTTCAAACATTTCTGGTATATGAATAACATGATGTTTTTCAATGGCAAAAATCAATGAATATTGTAAAGGCACAAACAGTAATTTCTCCGCATTGCAAGGTGCAATTTTGAAATTTTTTGCTTTTTCCTGCTCCTCTTAGCATGATAAAGAAGATTCAAAGAGAGTGAGATGCCAGCTCCTTTCATTCAGTCAGTAGCTTCAAACATTTCTGGTATATGAATAACATGATGTTTTTCAATGGCAAAAATCAATGAATATTGTAAATGCACAAACAGTAATTTCTCCGCATTGCAAGGTGCAATTCTGAAATTTTTTGCTTTTTCCTGCTCCTCTTAGCATGATAAAGAAGATTCAAAGAGAGTGAGATGCCAGCTCCTTTCATTCAGTCAGTAGCTTCAATCATTTCTGGACGTTTTTCAATGGCAAAAATCATTGAATATTGTAAATGCACAAACAGTAATTTCTCCGCATTGCAAGGTGCAATTCTGAAATTTTTTGCTTTTTCCTGCTCCTCTTAGCATGATAAAGAAGATTCAAAGAGAGTGAGATGCCAGCTCCTTTCATTCAGTCAGTAGCTTCAATCATTTCTGGTATATGAATAACATGATGTTTTTCAATGGCAAAAATCAATGAATATTGTAAATGCACAAACAGTAATTTCTCCGCATTGCAAGGTGCAATTCTGAAATTTTTTGCTTTTTCCTGCTCCTCTTAGCATGATAAACAAGATTCAAAGAGAGTGAGATGCCAGCTCCTTTCATTCAGTCAGTAGCTTCAATCATTTCTGGACGTTTTTCAATGGCAAAAATCAATGAATATTGTAAATGCACAAACAGTAATTTCTCCGCATTGCAAGGTGCAATTCTGAAATTTTTTGCTTTTTTCTGCTCCTCTTAGCATGATAAAGAAGACTCAAAGAGAGTGAGATGCCAGCTCCTTTCATTCAGTCAGTAGCTTCAAACATTTCTGGACGTTTTTCAATGGCAAAAATCAATGAATATTGTAAATGCACAAACAGTAATTTCTCCGCATTGCAAGGTGCAATTCTGAAATTTTTTGCTTTTTCCTGCTCCTCTTAGCAAGATAAACAAGATTCAAAGAGAGTGAGATGCCAGCTCCTTTCATTCAGTCAGTAGCTTCAATCATTTCTGGACGTTTTTCAATGGCAAAAATCAATGAATATTGTAAATGCACAAACAGTAATTTCTCCGCATTGCAAGGTGCAATTCTGAAATTTTTTGCTTTTTCCTGCTCCTCTTAGCATGATAAAGAAGATTCAAAGAGAGTGAGATGCCAGCTCCTTTCATTCAGTCAGTAGATTCAATCATTTCTGGACGTTTTTCAATGGCAAAAATCAATGAATATTGTAAATGCACAAACAGTAATTTCTCCGCATTGCAAGGTGCAATTCTGAAATTTTTTGCTTTTTCCTGCTCCTCTTAGCATGATAAAGAAGATTCAAAGAGAATGAGATGCCAGCTCCTTTCATTCAGTCAGTAGCTTCAATCATTTCTGGACGTTTTTCAATGGCAAAAATCAATGAATATTGTAAATGCACAAACAGTAATTTCTCCGCATTGCAAGGTGCAATTCTGAAATTTTTTGCTTTTTCCTGCTCCGCTTAGCATGATAAAGAAGATTCAAAGAGAGTGAGATGCCAGCTCCTTTCATTCAGTCAGTAGCTTCAATCATTTCTGGTATATGAATAACATGATGTTTTTCAATGGCAAAAATCAATGAATATTGTAAATGCACAAACAGTAATTTCTCCGCATTGCAAGGTGCAATTCTGAAATTTTTTGCTTTTTCCTGCTCCTCTAAGCATGATAAAGAAGATTCAAAGATAGTGAGATGCTAGCTCCTTTCATTCAGTCAGTAGCTTCAATCATTTCTGGACGTTTTTCAATGGCAAAAATCAATGAATATTGTAAATGCACAAACAGTAATTTCTCCGCATTGCAAGGTGCAATTCTGAAATTTTTTGCTTTTTCCTGCTCCTCTTAGCATGATAAAGAAGATTCAAAGAGAGTGAGATGCCAGCTCCTTTCATTCAGTCAGTAGCTTCAAACATTTCTGGTATATGAATAACATGATGTTTTTCAATGGCAAAAATCAATGAATATTGTAAATGCACAAACAGTAATTTCTCCGCATTGCAAGGTGCAATTCTGAAATTTTTTGCTTTTTCCTGCTCCTCTTAGCATGATAAACAAGATTCAAAGAGAGTGAGATGCCAGCTCCTTTCATTCAGTCAGTAGCTTCAATCATTTCTGGACGTTTTTCAATGGCAAAAATCAATGAATATTGTAAATGCACAAACAGTAATTTCTCCGCATTGCAAGGTGCAATTCTGAAATTTTTTGCTTTTTTCTGCTCCTCTTAGCATGATAAAGAAAATTCAAAGAGAGTGAGATGCCAGCTCCTTTCATTCAGTCAGTAGCTTCAAACATTTCTGGTATATGAATAACATGATGTTTTTCAATGGCAAAAATCAATGAATATTGTAAATGCACAAACAGTAATTTCTCCGCATTGCAAGGTGCAATTCTGAAATTTTTTGCTTTTTCCTGCTCCTCTTAGCATGATAAAGAAGATTCAAAGAGAGTGAGATGCCAGCTCCTTTCATTCAGTCAGTAGCTTCAATCATTTCTGGACGTTTTTCAATGGCAAAAATCAATGAATATTGTAAATGCACAAACAGTAATTTCTCCGCATTGCAAGGTGCAATTCTGAAATTTTTTGCTTTTTTCTGCTCCTCTTAGCATGATAAAGAAGATTCAAAGAGAGTGAGATGCCAGCTCCTTTCATTCAGTCAGTAGCTTCAAACATTTCTGGTATATGAATAACATGATGTTTTTCAATGGCAAAAATCAATGAATATTGTAAATGCACAAACAGTAATTTCTCCGCATTGCAAGGTGCAATTCTGAAATTTTTTGCTTTTTCCTGCTCCTCTTAGCATGATAAAGAAGATTCAAAGAGAGTGAGATGCCAGCTCCTTTCATTCAGTCAGTAGCTTCAATCATTTCTGGACGTTTTTCAATGGCAAAAATCAATGAATATTGTAAATGCACAAACAGTAATTTCTCCGCATTGCAAGGTGCAATTCTGAAATTTTTTGCTTTTTCCTGCTCCTCTTAGCATGATAAAGAAGATTCAAAGAGAGTGAGATGCTAGCTCCTTTCATTCAGTCAGTAGCTTCAATCATTTCTGGACGTTTTTCAATGGCAAAAATCAATGAATATTGTAAATGCACAAACAGTAATTTCTCCGCATTGCAAGGTGCAATTCTGAAATTTTTTGCTTTTTCCTGCTCCTCTTAGCATGATAAAGAAGATTCAAAGAGAGTGAGATGCCAGCTCCTTTCATTCAGTCAGTAGCTTCAATCATTTCTGGACGTTTTTCAATGGCAGAAATCAATGAATATTGTAAATGCACAAACAGTAATTTCTCTGCATTGCAAGGTGCAATTCTGAAATTTTTTGCTTTTTCCTGCTCCTCTTAGCATGATAAAGAAGATTCAAAGAGAGTGAGATGCCAGCTCCTTTCATTCAGTCAGTAGCTTCAAACATTTCTGGTATATGAATAACATGATGTTTTTCAATGGCAAAAATCAATGAATATTGTAAATGCACAAACAGTAATTTCTCCGCATTGCAAGGTGCAATTCTGAAATTTTTTGCTTTTTCCTGCTCCTCTAAGCATGATAAAGAAGATTCAAAGAGAGTGAGATGCCAGCTCCTTTCATTCAGTCAGTAGCTTCAATCATTTCTGGACGTTTTTCAATGGCAAAAATCAATGAATATTGTAAATGCACAAACAGTAATTTCTCCGCATTGCAAGGTGCAATTCTGAAATTTTTTGCTTTTTCCTGCTCCTCTTAGCATGATAAACAAGATTCAAAGAGAATGACATGCCAGCTCCTTTCATTCAGTCAGTAGCTTCAATCATTTCTGGACGTTTTTCAATGGCAAAAATCAATGAATATTGTAAATGCACAAACAGTAATTTCTCCGCATTGCAAGGTGCAATTCTGAAATTTTTTGCTTTTTCCTGCTCCTCTTAGCATGATAAACAAGATTCAAAGAGAGTGAGATGCCAGCTCCTTTCATTCAGTCAGTAGCTTCAAACATTTCTGGTATATGAATAACATGATGTTTTTCAATGGCAAAAATCAATGAATATTGTAAATGCACAAACAGTAATTTCTCCGCATTGCAAGGTGCAATTCTGAAATTTTTTGCTTTTTCCTGCTCCTCTTAGCATGATAAAGAAGATTCAAAGAGAGTGAGATGCCAGCTCCTTTCATTCAGTCAGTAGCTTCAATCATTTCTGGACGTTTTTCAATGGCAAAAATCAATGAATATTGTAAATGCACAAACAGTAATTTCTCCGCATTGCAAGGTGCAATTCTGAAATTTTTTGCTTTTTCCTGCTCCTCTTAGCATGATAAAGAAGACTCAAAGAGAGTGAGATGCCAGCTCCTTTCATTCAGTCAGTAGCTTCAAACATTTCTGGTATATGAATAACATGATGTTTTTCAATGGCAAAAATCAATGAATATTGTAAATGCACAAACAGTAATTTCTCCGCATTGCAAGGTGCAATTCTGAAATTTTTTGCTTTTTCCTGCTCCTCTTAGCATGATAAAGAAGATTCAAAGAGAGTGAGATGCCAGCTCCTTTCATTCAGTCAGTAGCTTCAATCATTTCTGGACGTTTTTCAATGGCAAAAATCATTGAATATTGTAAATGCACAAACAGTAATTTCTCCGCATTGCAAGGTGCAATTCTGAAATTTTTTGCTTTTTCCTGCTCCTCTTAGCATGATAAAGAAGATTCAAAGAGAGTGAGATGCCAGCTCCTTTCATTCAGTCAGTAGCTTCAAACATTTCTGGTATATGAATAACATGATGTTTTTCAATGGCAAAAATCAATGAATATTGTAAATGCACAAACAGTAATTTCTCCGCATTGCAAGGTGCAATTCTGAAATTTTTTGCTTTTTCCTGCTCCTCTAAGCATGATAAAGAAGATTCAAAGAGAGTGAGATGCCAGCTCCTTTCATTCAGTCAGTAGCTTCAATCATTTCTGGACGTTTTTCAATGGCAAAAATCAATGAATATTGTAAATGCACAAACAGTAATTTCTCCGCATTGCAAGGTGCAATTCTGAAATTTTTTGCTTTTTCCTGCTCCTCTTAGCATGATAAAGAAGATTCAAAGAGAGTGAGATGCCAGCTCCTTTCATTCAGTCAGTAGCTTCAAACATTTCTGGTATATGAATAACGATGTTTTTCAATGGCAAAAATCAATGAATATTGTAAATGCACAAACAGTAATTTCTCCGCATTGCAAGGTGCAATTCTGAAATTTTTTGCTTTTTCCTGCTCCTCTTAGCATGATAAAGAAGATTCAAAGAGAGTGAGATGCCAGCTCCTTTCATTCAGTCAGTAGCTTCAATCATTTCTGGACGTTTTTCAATGGCAAAAATCAATGAATATTGTAAATGCACAAACAGTAATTTCTCCGCATTGCAAGGTGCAATTCTGAATTTTTTTGCTTTTTCCTGCTCCTCTTAGCATGATAAAGAAGATTCAAAGAGAGTGAGATGCCAGCTCCTTTCATTCAGTCAGTAGCTTCAAACATTTCTGGTATATGAATAACATGATGTTTTTCAATGGCAAAAATCAATGAATATTGTAAATGCACAAACAGTAATTTCTCCGCATTGCAAGGTGCAATTTTGAAATTTTTTGCTTTTTCCTGCTCCTCTTAGCATGATAAAGAAGATTCAAAGAGAGTGAGATGCCAGCTCCTTTCATTCAGTCAGTAGCTTCAATCATTTCTGGACGTTTTTCAATGGCAAAAATCAATGAATATTGTAAATGCACAAACAGTAATTTCTCCGCATTGCAAGGTGCAATTCTGAAATTTTTTGCTTTTTCCTGCTCCTCTTAGCATGATAAACAAGATTCAAAGAGAGTGAGATGCCAGCTCCTTTCATTCAGTCAGTAGCTTCAATCATTTCTGGATGTTTTTCAATGGCAAAAATCAATGAATATTGTAAATGCACAAACATTAATTTCTCCGCATTGCAAGGTGCAATTCTGAAATTTTTTGCTTTTTTCTGCTCCTCTTAGCATGATAAAGAAGATTCAAAGAGAGTGAGATGCCAGCTCCTTTCATTCAGTCAGTAGCTTCAAACATTTCTGGTATATGAATAACATGATGTTTTTCAATGGCAAAAATCAATGAATATTGTAAATGCACAAACAGTAATTTCTCCGCATTGCAAGGTGCAATTCTGAAATTTTTTGCTTTTTCCTGCTCCTCTTAGCATGATAAAGAAGACTCAAAGAGAGTGAGATGCCAGCTCCTTTCATTCAGTCAGTAGCTTCAAACATTTCTGGTATATGAATAACATGATGTTTTTCAATGGCAAAAATCAATGAATATTGTAAATGCACAAACAGTAATTTCTCCGCATTGCAAGGTGCAATTCTGAAATTTTTTGCTTTTTCCTGCTCCTCTTAGCATGATAAAGAAGATTCAAAGAGAGTGAGATGCCAGCTCCTTTCATTCAGTCAGTAGCTTCAATCATTTCTGGACGTTTTTCAATGGCAAAAATCATTGAATATTGTAAATGCACAAACAGTAATTTCTCCGCATTGCAAGGTGCAATTCTGAAATTTTTTGCTTTTTCCTGCTCCTCTTAGCATGATAAAGAAGATTCAAAGAGAGTGAGATGCCAGCTCCTTTCATTCAGTCCGTAGCTTCAATCATTTCTGGTATATGAATAACATGATGTTTTTCAATGGCAAAAATCAATGAATATTGTAAATGCACAAACAGTAATTTCTCCGCATTGCAAGGTGCAATTCTGAAATTTTTTGCTTTTTCCTGCTCCTCTAAGCATGATAAAGAAGATTCAAAGAGAGTGAGATGCCAGCTCCTTTCATTCAGTCAGTAGCTTCAATCATTTCTGGACGTTTTTCAATGACAAAAATCAATGAATATTGTAAATGCACAAACAGTAATTTCTCCGCATTGCAAGGTGCAATTCTGAAATTTTTTGCTTTTTCCTGCTCCTCTTAGCATGATAAACAAGATTCAAAGAGAGTGAGATGCCAGCTCCTTTCATTCAGTCAGTAGCTTCAATCATTTCTGGACGTTTTTCAATGGCAAAAATCAATGAATATTGTAAATGCACAAACAGTAATTTCTCCGCATTGCAAGGTGCAATTCTGAAATTTTTTGCTTTTTCCTGCTCCTCTTAGCATGATAAAGAAGATTCAAAGAGAGTGAGATGCCAGCTCCTTTCATTCAGTCAGTAGCTTCAAACATTTCTGGTATATGAATAACATGATGTTTTTCAATGGCAAAAATCACTGAATATTGTAAATGCACAAACAGTAATTTCTCCGCATTGCAAGGTGCAATTCTGAAATTTTTTGCTTTTTCCTGCTCCTCTTAGCATGATAAAGAAGATTCAAAGAGAGTGAGATGCCAGCTCCTTTCATTCAGTCAGTAGCTTCAATCATTTCTGGACGTTTTTCAATGGCAAAAATCAATGAATATTGTAAATGCACAAACAGTAATTTCTCCGCATTGCAAGGTGCAATTCTGAAATTTTTTGCTTTTTCCTGCTCCTCTTAGCATGATAAAGAAGATTCAAAGAGAGTGAGATGCCAGCTCCTTTCATTCAGTCAGTAGCTTCAAACATTTCTGGTATATGAATAACATGATGTTTTTCAATGGCAAAAATCAATGAATATTGTAAATGCACAAACAGTAATTTCTCCGCATTGCAAGGTGCAATTCTGAAATTTTTTGCTTTTTCCTGCTCCTCTTAGCATGATAAAGAAGATTCAAAGAGAGTGAGATGCCAGCTCCTTTCATTCAGTCAGTAGCTTCAATCATTTCTGGACGTTTTTCAATGGCAAAAATCAATGAATATTGTAAATGCACAAACAGTAATTTCTCCGCATTGCAAGGTGCAATTCTGAAATTTTTTGCTTTTTCCTGCTCCTCTTAGCATGATAAAGAAGATTCAAAGAGAGTGAGATGCCAGCTCCTTTCATTCAGTCAGTAGCTTCAAACATTTCTGGTATATGAATAACATGATGTTTTTCAATGGCAAAAATCAATGAATATTGTAAATGCACAAACAGTAATTTCTCCGCATTGCAAGGTGCAATTCTGAAATTTTTTGCTTTTTCCTGCTCCTCTTAGCATGATAAAGAAGATTCAAAGAGAGTGAGATGCCAGCTCCTTTCATTCAGTAAGTAGCTTCAATCATTTCTGGACGTTTTTCAATGGCAAAAATCAATGAATATTGTAAATGCACAAACAGTAATTTCTCCGCATTGCAAGGTGCAATTCTGAAATTTTTTGCTTTTTCCTGCTCCTCTTAGCATGATAAAGAAGATTCAAAGAGAGTGAGATGCCAGCTCCTTTCATTCAGTCAGTAGCTTCAATCATTTCTGGACGTTTTTCAATGGCAAAAATCAATGAATATTGTAAATGCACAAACAGTAATTTCTCCGCATTGCAAGGTGCAATTCTGAAATTTTTTGCTTTTTCCTGCTCCTCTTAGCATGATAAAGAAGATTCAAAGAGAGTGAGATGCCAGCTCCTTTCATTCAGTCAGTAGCTTCAAACATTTCTGGTATATGAATAACATGATATTTTTCAATGGCAAAAAACAATGAATATTGTAAATGCACAAACAGTAATTTCTCCGCATTGAAAGGTGCAATTCTGAAATTTTTTGCTTTTTCCTGCTCCTCTTAGCATGATAAAGAAGATTCAAAGAGAGTGAGATGCCAGCTCCTTTCATTCAGTCAGTAGCTTCAATCATTTCTGGACGTTTTTCAATGGCAAAAATCAATGAATATTGTAAATGCACAAACAGTAATTTCTCCGCATTGCAAGGTGCAATTCTGAAATTTTTTGCTTTTTCCTGCTCCTCTTAGCATGATAAACAAGATTCAAAGAGAGTGAGATGCCAGCTCCTTTCATTCAGTCAGTAGCTTCAATCATTTCTGGACGTTTTTCAATGGCAAAAATCAATGAATATTGTAAATGCACAAACAGTAATTTCTCCGCATTGCAAGGTGCAATTCTGAAATTTTTTGCTTTTTTCTGCTCCTCTTGGCATGATAAAGAAGATTCAAAGAGAGTGAGATGCCAGCTCCTTTCATTCAGTCAGTAGCTTCAAACATTTCTGGTATATGAATAACATGATGTTTTTCAATGGCAAAAATCAATGAATATTGTAAATGCACAAACAGTAATTTCTCCGCATTGCAAGGTGCAATTCTGAAATTTTTTGCTTTTTCCTGCTCCTCTTAGCATGATAAAGAAGATTCAAAGAGAGTGAGATGCCAGCTCCTTTCATTCAGTCAGTAGCTTCAATCATTTCTGGACGTTTTTCAATGGCAAAAATCAATGAATATTGTAAATGCACAAACAGTAATTTCTCCGCATTGCAAGGTGCAATTCTGAAATTTTTTGCTTTTTCCTGCTCCTCTTAGCAAGATAAACAAGATTCAAAGAGAGTGAGATGCCAGCTCCTTTCATTCAGTCAGTAGCTTCAATCATTTCTGGACGTTTTTCAATGGCAAAAATCAATGAATATTGTAAATGCACAAACAGTAATTTCTCCGCATTGCAAGGTGCAATTCTGAAATTTTTTGCTTTTTCCTGCTCCTCTTAGCATGATAAAGAAGATTCAAAGAGAGTGAGATGCCAGCTCCTTTCATTCAGTCAGTAGCTTCAATCATTTCTGGACGTTTTTCAATGGCAAAAATCAATGAATATTGTAAATGCACAAACAGTAATTTCTCCGCATTGCAAGGTGCAATTCTGAAATTTTTTGCTTTTTCCTGCTCCTCTTAGCATGATAAACAAGATTCCAAGAGAGTGAGATGCCAGCTCCTTTCATTCAGTCAGTAGCTTCAATCATTTCTGGACGTTTTTCAATGGCAAAAATCAATGAATATTGTAAATGCACAAACAGTAATTTCTCCGCATTGCAAGGTGCAATTCTGAAATTTTTTGCTTTTTCCTGCTCCTCTTAGCATGATAAAGAAGATTCAAAGAGAGTGAGATGCCAGCTCCTTTCATTCAGTCAGTAGCTTCAATCATTTCTGGACGTTTTTCAATGGCAAAAATCAATGAATATTGTAAATGCACAAACAGTAATTTCTCCGCATTGCAAGGTGCAATTCTGAAATTTTTAGCTTTTTCCTGCTCCTCTTAGCATGATAAACAAGATTCAAAGAGAGTGAGATGCCAGCTCCTTTCATTCAGTCAGTAGCTTCAAACATTTCTGGTATATGAATAACATGATGTTTTTCAATGGCAAAAATCAATGAATATTGTAAATGCACAAACAGTAATTTCTCCGCATTGCAAGGTGCAATTCTGAAATTTTTTGCTTTTTCCTGCTCCTCTTAGCATGATAAAGAAGATTCAAAGAGAGTGAGATGCCAGCTCCTTTCATTCAGTCAGTAGCTTCAAACATTTCTGGTATATGAATAACATGATGTTTTTCAATGGCAAAAATCAATGAATATTGTAAATGCACAAACAGTAATTTCTCCGCATTGCAAGGTGCAATTCTGAAATTTTTTGCTTTTTCCTGCTCCTCTTAGCATGATAAAGAAGATTCAAAGAGAGTGAGATGCCAGCTCCTTTCATTCAGTAAGTAGCTTCAATCATTTCTGGACGTTTTTCAATGGCAAAAATCAATGAATATTGTAAATGCACAAACAGTAATTTCTCCGCATTGCAAGGTGCAATTCTGAAATTTTTTGCTTTTTCCTGCTCCTCTTAGCATGATAAAGAAGATTCAAAGAGAGTGAGATGCCAGCTCCTTTCATTCAGTCAGTAGCTTCAATCATTTCTGGACGTTTTTCAATGGCAAAAATCAATGAATATTGTAAATGCACAAACAGTAATTTCTCCGCATTGCAAGGTGCAATTCTGAAATTTTTTGCTTTTTCCTGCTCCTCTTAGCATGATAAAGAAGATTCAAAGAGAGTGAGATGCCAGCTCCTTTCATTCAGTCAGTAGCTTCAAACATTTCTGGTATATGAATAACATGATATTTTTCAATGGCAAAAAACAATGAATATTGTAAATGCACAAACAGTAATTTCTCCGCATTGAAAGGTGCAATTCTGAAATTTTTTTGCTTTTTCCTGCTCCTCTTAGCATGATAAAGAAGATTCAAAGAGAGTGAGATGCCAGCTCCTTTCATTCAGTCAGTAGCTTCAATCATTTCTGGACGTTTTTCAATGGCAAAAATCAATGAATATTGTAAATGCACAAACAGTAATTTCTCCGCATTGCAAGGTGCAATTCTGAAATTTTTTGCTTTTTCCTGCTCCTCTTAGCATGATAAACAAGATTCAAAGAGAGTGAGATGCCAGCTCCTTTCATTCAGTCAGTAGCTTCAATCATTTCTGGACGTTTTTCAATGGCAAAAATCAATGAATATTGTAAATGCACAAACAGTAATTTCTCCGCATTGCAAGGTGCAATTCTGAAATTTTTTGCTTTTTTCTGCTCCTCTTAGCATGATAAAGAAGATTCAAAGAGAGTGAGATGCCAGCTCCTTTCATTCAGTCAGTAGCTTCAAACATTTCTGGTATATGAATAACATGATGTTTTTCAATGGCAAAAATCAATGAATATTGTAAATCACAAACAGTAATTTCTCCGCATTGCAAGGTGCAATTCTGAAATTTTTTGCTTTTTCCTGCTCCTCTTAGCATGATAAAGAAGATTCAAAGAGAGTGAGATGCCAGCTCCTTTCATTCAGTCAGTAGCTTCAATCATTTCTGGACGTTTTTCAATAGCAAAAATCAATGAATATTGTAAATGCACAAACAGTAATTTCTCCGCATTGCAAGGTGCAATTCTGAAATTTTTTGCTTTTTCCTGCTCCTCTTAGCAAGATAAACAAGATTCAAAGAGAGTGAGATGCCAGCTCCTTTCATTCAGTCAGTAGCTTCAATCATTTCTGGACGTTTTTCAATGGCAAAAATCAATGAATATTGTAAATGCACAAACAGTAATTTCTCCGCATTGCAAGGTGCAATTCTGAAATTTTTTGCTTTTTCCTGCTCCTCTTAGCATGATAAATAAGATTCAAAGAGAGTGAGATGCCAGCTCCTTTCATTCAGTCAGTAGCTTCAATCATTTCTGGACGTTTTTCAATGGCAAAAATCAATGAATATTGTAAATGCACAAACAGTAATTTCTCCGCATTGCAAGGTGCAATTCTGAAATTTTTTGCTTTTTCCTGCTCCTCTTAGCATGATAAACAAGATTCAAAGAGAGTGAGATGCCAGCTCCTTTCATTCAGTCAGTAGCTTCAATCATTTCTGGACGTTTTTCAATGGCAAAAATCAATGAATATTGTAAATGCACAAACAGTAATTTCTCCGCATTGCAAGGTGCAATTCTGAAATTTTTTGCTTTTTCCTGCTCCTCTTAGCATGATAAAGAAGATACAAAGAGAGTGATATGCCAGCTCCTTTCATTCAGTCAGTAGCTTCAATCATTTCTGGACGTTTTTCAATGGCAAAAATCAATGAATATTGTAAATGCACAAACAGTAATTTCTCCGCATTGCAAGGTGCAATTCTGAAATTTTTTGCTTTTTCCTGCTCCTCTTAGCATGTTAAACAAGATTCAAAGAGAGTGAGATGCCAGCTCCTTTCATTCAGTCAGTAGCTTCAATCATTTCTGGATGTTTTTCAATGGCAAAAATCAATGAATATTGTAAATGCACAAACAGTAATTTCTCCGCATTGCAAGGTGCAATTCTGAAATTTTTTGCTTTTTCCTGCTCCTCTTAGCAAGATAAGCAAGATTCAAAGAGAGTGAGATGCCAGCTCCTTTCATTCAGTCAGTAGCTTCAATAATTTCTGGACGTTTTTCAATGGCAAAAATCAATGAATATTGTAAATGCACAAACAGTAATTTCTCCGCATTGCAAGGTGCAATTCTGAAATTTTTTGCTTTTTCCTGCTCCTCTTAGCATGATAAAGAAGATTCAAAGAGAGTGAGATGCCAGCTCCTTTCATTCAGTCAGTAGCTTCAATCATTTCTGGACGTTTTTCAATGGCAAAAATCAATGAATATTGTAAATGCACAAACAGTAATTTCTCCGCATTGCAAGGTGCAATTCTGAAATTTTTTGCTTTTTCCTGCTCCTCTTAGCATGATAAAGAAGATTCAAAGAGAGTGAGATGCCAGCTCCTTTCATTCAGTCAGTAGCTTCAAACATTTCTGGTATATGAATAGCATGATGTTTTTCAATGGCAAAAATCAATGAATATTGTAAATGCACAAACAGTAATTTCTCCGCATTGCAAGGTGCAATTCTGAAATTTTTTGCTTTTTCCTGCTCCTCTAAGCATGATAAAGAAGATTCAAAGAGAGTGAGATGCCAGCTCCTTTCATTCAGTCAGTAGCTTCAATCATTTCTGGACGTTTTTCAATGGCAAAAATCAATGAATATTGTAAATGCACAAACAGTAATTTCTCCGCATTGCAAGGTGCAATTCTGAAATTTTTTGCTTTTTCCTGCTCCTCTTAGCATGACAAACAAGATTCAAAGAGAATGAGATGCCAGCTCCTTTCATTCAGTCAGTAGCTTCAATCATTTCTGGACGTTTTTCAATGGCAAAAATCAATGAATATTGTAAATGCACAAACAGTAATTTCTCCGCATTGCAAGGTGCAATTCTGAAATTTTTTGCTTTTTCCTGCTCCTCTTAGCATGATAAAGAAGATTCAAAGAGAGTGAGATGCCAGCTCCTTTCATTCAGTCAGTAGCTTCAAACATTTCTGATATATGAATAACATGATGTTTTTCAATGGCAAAAATCAATGAATATTGTAAATCACAAACAGTAATTTCTCCGCATTGCAAGGTGCAATTCTGAAATTTTTTGCTTTTTCCTGCTCCTCTTAGCATGATAAAGAAGATTCAAAGAGAGTGAGATGCCAGCTCCTTTCATTCAGTCAGTAGCTTCAATCATTTCTGGACGTTTTTCAATGGCAAAAATCAATGAATATTGTAAATGCACAAACAGTAATTTCTCCGCATTGCAAGGTGCAATTCTGAAATTTTTTGCTTTTTCCTGCTCCTCTTAGCAAGATAAACAAGATTCAAAGAGAGTGAGATGCCAGCTCCTTTCATTCAGTCAGTAGCTTCAATCATTTCTGGACGTTTTTCAATGGCAAAAATCAATGAATATTGTAAATGCACAAACAGTAATTTCTCCGCATTGCAAGGTGCAATTCTGAAATTTTTTGCTTTTTCCTGCTCCTCTTAGCATGATAAAGAAGATTCAAAGAGAGTGAGATGCCAGCTCCTTTCATTCAGTCAGTAGCTTCAATCATTTCTGGACGTTTTTCAATGGCAAAAATCAATGAATATTGTAAATGCACAAACAGTAATTTCTCCGCATTGCAAGGTGCAATTCTGAAATTTTTTGCTTTTTCCTGCTCCTCTTAGCATGATAAACAAGATTCCAAGAGAGTGAGATGCCAGCTCCTTTCATTCAGTCAGTAGCTTCAATCATTTCTGGACGTTTTTCAATGGCAAAAATCAATGAATATTGTAAATGCACAAACAGTAATTTCTCCGCATTGCAAGGTGCAATTCTGAAATTTTTTGCTTTTTCCTGCTCCTCTTAGCATGATAAAGAAGATTCAAAGAGAGTGAGATGCCAGCTCCTTTCATTCAGTCAGTAGCTTCAATCATTTCTGGACGTTTTTCAATGGCAAAAATCAATGAATATTGTAAATGCACAAACAGTAATTTCTCCGCATTGCAAGGTGCAATTCTGAAATTTTTTGCTTTTTCCTGCTCCTCTTAGCATGATAAACAAGATTCAAAGAGAGTGAGATGCCAGCTCCTTTCATTCAGTCAGTAGCTTCAAACATTTCTGGTATATGAATAACATGATGTTTTTCAATGGCAAAAATCAATGAATATTGTAAATGCACAAACAGTAATTTCTCCGCATTGCAAGGTGCAATTCTGAAATTTTTTGCTTTTTCCTGCTCCTCTTAGCATGATAAAGAAGATTCAAAGAGAGTGAGATGCCAGCTCCTTTCATTCAGTCAGTAGCTTCAAACATTTCTGGTATATGAATAACATGATGTTTTTCAATGGCAAAAATCAATGAATATTGTAAATGCACAAACAGTAATTTCTCCGCATTGCAAGGTGCAATTCTGAAATTTTTTGCTTTTTCCTGCTCCTCTTAGCATGATAAAGAAGATTCAAAGAGAGTGAGATGCCAGCTCCTTTCATTCAGTAAGTAGCTTCAATCATTTCTGGACGTTTTTCAATGGCAAAAATCAATGAATATTGTAAATGCACAAACAGTAATTTCTCCGCATTGCAAGGTGCAATTCTGAAATTTTTTGCTTTTTCCTGCTCCTCTTAGCATGATAAAGAAGATTCAAAGAGAGTGAGATGCCAGCTCCTTTCATTCAGTCAGTAGCTTCAATCATTTCTGGACGTTTTTCAATGGCAAAAATCAATGAATATTGTAAATGCACAAACAGTAATTTCTCCGCATTGCAAGGTGCAATTCTGAAATTTTTTGCTTTTTCCTGCTCCTCTTAGCATGATAAAGAAGATTCAAAGAGAGTGAGATGCCAGCTCCTTTCATTCAGTCAGTAGCTTCAAACATTTCTGGTATATGAATAACATGATATTTTTCAATGGCAAAAAACAATGAATATTGTAAATGCACAAACAGTAATTTCTCCGCATTGAAAGGTGCAATTCTGAAATTTTTTTGCTTTTTCCTGCTCCTCTTAGCATGATAAAGAAGATTCAAAGAGAGTGAGATGCCAGCTCCTTTCATTCAGTCAGTAGCTTCAATCATTTCTGGACGTTTTTCAATGGCAAAAATCAATGAATATTGTAAATGCACAAACAGTAATTTCTCCGCATTGCAAGGTGCAATTCTGAAATTTTTTGCTTTTTCCTGCTCCTCTTAGCATGATAAACAAGATTCAAAGAGAGTGAGATGCCAGCTCCTTTCATTCAGTCAGTAGCTTCAATCATTTCTGGACGTTTTTCAATGGCAAAAATCAATGAATATTGTAAATGCACAAACAGTAATTTCTCCGCATTGCAAGGTGCAATTCTGAAATTTTTTGCTTTTTTCTGCTCCTCTTAGCATGATAAAGAAGATTCAAAGAGAGTGAGATGCCAGCTCCTTTCATTCAGTCAGTAGCTTCAAACATTTCTGGTATATGAATAACATGATGTTTTTCAATGGCAAAAATCAATGAATATTGTAAATCACAAACAGTAATTTCTCCGCATTGCAAGGTGCAATTCTGAAATTTTTTGCTTTTTCCTGCTCCTCTTAGCATGATAAAGAAGATTCAAAGAGAGTGAGATGCCAGCTCCTTTCATTCAGTCAGTAGCTTCAATCATTTCTGGACGTTTTTCAATGGCAAAAATCAATGAATATTGTAAATGCACAAACAGTAATTTCTCCGCATTGCAAGGTGCAATTCTGAAATTTTTTGCTTTTTCCTGCTCCTCTTAGCAAGATAAACAAGATTCAAAGAGAGTGAGATGCCAGCTCCTTTCATTCAGTCAGTAGCTTCAATCATTTCTGGACGTTTTTCAATGGCAAAAATCAATGAATATTGTAAATGCACAAACAGTAATTTCTCCGCATTGCAAGGTGCAATTCTGAAATTTTTTGCTTTTTCCTGCTCCTCTTAGCATGATAAATAAGATTCAAAGAGAGTGAGATGCCAGCTCCTTTCATTCAGTCAGTAGCTTCAATCATTTCTGGACGTTTTTCAATGGCAAAAATCAATGAATATTGTAAATGCACAAACAGTAATTTCTCCGCATTGCAAGGTGCAATTCTGAAATTTTTTGCTTTTTCCTGCTCCTCTTAGCATGATAAACAAGATTCAAAGAGAGTGAGATGCCAGCTCCTTTCATTCAGTCAGTAGCTTCAATCATTTCTGGACGTTTTTCAATAGCAAAAATCAATGAATATTGTAAATGCACAAACAGTAATTTCTCCGCATTGCAAGGTGCAATTCTGAAATTTTTTGCTTTTTCCTGCTCCTCTTAGCAAGATAAACAAGATTCAAAGAGAGTGAGATGCCAGCTCCTTTCATTCAGTCAGTAGCTTCAATCATTTCTGGACGTTTTTCAATGGCAAAAATCAATGAATATTGTAAATGCACAAACAGTAATTTCTCCGCATTGCAAGGTGCAATTCTGAAATTTTTTGCTTTTTCCTGCTCCTCTTAGCATGATAAATAAGATTCAAAGAGAGTGAGATGCCAGCTCCTTTCATTCAGTCAGTAGCTTCAATCATTTCTGGACGTTTTTCAATGGCAAAAATCAATGAATATTGTAAATGCACAAACAGTAATTTCTCCGCATTGCAAGGTGCAATTCTGAAATTTTTTGCTTTTTCCTGCTCCTCTTAGCATGATAAACAAGATTCAAAGAGAGTGAGATGCCAGCTCCTTTCATTCAGTCAGTAGCTTCAATCATTTCTGGACGTTTTTCAATGGCAAAAATCAATGAATATTGTAAATGCACAAACAGTAATTTCTCCGCATTGCAAGGTGCAATTCTGAAATTTTTTGCTTTTTCCTGCTCCTCTTAGCATGATAAAGAAGATACAAAGAGAGTGATATGCCAGCTCCTTTCATTCAGTCAGTAGCTTCAATCATTTCTGGACGTTTTTCAATGGCAAAAATCAATGAATATTGTAAATGCACAAACAGTAATTTCTCCGCATTGCAAGGTGCAATTCTGAAATTTTTTGCTTTTTCCTGCTCCTCTTAGCATGATAAACAAGATTCAAAGAGAGTGAGATGCCAGCTCCTTTCATTCAGTCAGTAGCTTCAATCATTTCTGGATGTTTTTCAATGGCAAAAATCAATGAATATTGTAAATGCACAAACAGTAATTTCTCCGCATTGCAAGGTGCAATTCTGAAATTTTTTGCTTTTTCCTGCTCCTCTTAGCAAGATAAGCAAGATTCAAAGAGAGTGAGATGCCAGCTCCTTTCATTCAGTCAGTAGCTTCAATAATTTCTGGACGTTTTTCAATGGCAAAAATCAATGAATATTGTAAATGCACAAACAGTAATTTCTCCGCATTGCAAGGTGCAATTCTGAAATTTTTTGCTTTTTCCTGCTCCTCTTAGCATGATAAAGAAGATTCAAAGAGAGTGAGATGCCAGCTCCTTTCATTCAGTCAGTAGCTTCAATCATTTCTGGACGTTTTTCAATGGCAAAAATCAATGAATATTGTAAATGCACAAACAGTAATTTCTCCGCATTGCAAGGTGCAATTCTGAAATTTTTTGCTTTTTCCTGCTCCTCTTAGCATGATAAAGAAGATTCAAAGAGAGTGAGATGCCAGCTCCTTTCATTCAGTCAGTAGCTTCAAACATTTCTGGTATATGAATAGCATGATGTTTTTCAATGGCAAAAATCAATGAATATTGTAAATGCACAAACAGTAATTTCTCCGCATTGCAAGGTGCAATTCTGAAATTTTTTGCTTTTTCCTGCTCCTCTTAGCATGATAAAGAAGATTCAAAGAGAGTGAGATGCCAGCTCCTTTCATTCAGTCAGTAGCTTCAATCATTTCTGGACGTTTTTCAATGGCAAAAATCAATGAATATTGTAAATGCACAAACAGTAATTTCTCCGCATTGCAAGGTGCAATTCTGAAATTTTTTGCTTTTTCCTGCTCCTCTTAGCATGACAAACAAGATTCAAAGAGAGTGAGATGCCAGCTCCTTTCATTCAGTCAGTAGCTTCAATCATTTCTGGACGTTTTTCAATGGCAAAAATCAATGAATATTGTAAATGCACAAACAGTAATTTCTCCGCATTGCAAGGTGCAATTCTGAAATTTTTTGCTTTTTCCTGCTCCTCTTAGCATGATAAAGAAGATTCAAAGAGAGTGAGATGCCAGCTCCTTTCATTCAGTCAGTAGCTTCAAACATTTCTGATATATGAATAACATGATGTTTTTCAATGGCAAAAATCAATGAATATTGTAAATCACAAACAGTAATTTCTCCGCATTGCAAGGTGCAATTCTGAAATTTTTTGCTTTTTCCTGCTCCTCTTAGCATGATAAAGAAGATTCAAAGAGAGTGAGATGCCAGCTCCTTTCATTCAGTCAGTAGCTTCAATCATTTCTGGACGTTTTTCAATGGCAAAAATCAATGAATATTGTAAATGCACAAACAGTAATTTCTCCGCATTGCAAGGTGCAATTCTGAAATTTTTTGCTTTTTCCTGCTCCTCTTAGCAAGATAAACAAGATTCAAAGAGAGTGAGATGCCAGCTCCTTTCATTCAGTCAGTAGCTTCAATCATTTCTGGACGTTTTTCAATGGCAAAAATCAATGAATATTGTAAATGCACAAACAGTAATTTCTCCGCATTGCAAGGTGCAATTCTGAAATTTTTTGCTTTTTCCTGCTCCTCTTAGCATGATAAAGAAGATTCAAAGAGAGTGAGATGCCAGCTCCTTTCATTCAGTCAGTAGCTTCAATCATTTCTGGACGTTTTTCAATGGCAAAAATCAATGAATATTGTAAATGCACAAACAGTAATTTCTCCGCATTGCAAGGTGCAATTCTGAAATTTTTTGCTTTTTTCCTGCTCCTCTTAGCATGATAAACAAGATTCCAAAGAGAGTGAGATGCCAGCTCCTTTCATTCAGTCAGTAGCTTCAATCATTTCTGGACGTTTTTCAATGGCAAAAATCAATGAATATTGTAAATGCACAAACAGTAATTTCTCCGCATTGCAAGGTGCAATTCTGAAATTTTTTGCTTTTTCCTGCTCCTCTTAGCATGATAAAGAAGATTCAAAGAGAGTGAGATGCCAGCTCCTTTCATTCAGTCAGTAGCTTCAATCATTTCTGGACGTTTTTCAATGGCAAAAATCAATGAATATTGTAAATGCACAAACAGTAATTTCTCCGCATTGCAAGGTGCAATTCTGAAATTTTTTGCTTTTTCCTGCTCCTCTTAGCATGATAAACAAGATTCAAAGAGAGTGAGATGCCAGCTCCTTTCATTCAGTCAGTAGCTTCAAACATTTCTGGTATATGAATAACATGATGTTTTTCAATGGCAAAAATCAATGAATATTGTAAATGCACAAACAGTAATTTCTCCGCATTGCAAGGTGCAATTCTGAAATTTTTTGCTTTTTCCTGCTCCTCTTAGCATGATAAAGAAGATTCAAAGAGAGTGAGATGCCAGCTCCTTTCATTCAGTCAGTAGCTTCAAACATTTCTGGTATATGAATAACATGATGTTTTTCAATGGCAAAAATCAATGAATATTGTAAATGCACAAACAGTAATTTCTCCGCATTGCAAGGTGCAATTCTGAAATTTTTTGCTTTTTCCTGCTCCTCTTAGCATGATAAAGAAGATTCAAAGAGAGTGAGATGCCAGCTCCTTTCATTCAGTAAGTAGCTTCAATCATTTCTGGACGTTTTTCAATGGCAAAAATCAATGAATATTGTAAATGCACAAACAGTAATTTCTCCGCATTGCAAGGTGCAATTCTGAAATTTTTTGCTTTTTCCTGCTTCTCTTAGCATGATAAAGAAGATTCAAAGAGAGTGAGATGCCAGCTCCTTTCATTCAGTCAGTAGCTTCAATCATTTCTGGACGTTTTTCAATGGCAAAAATCAATGAATATTGTAAATGCACAAACAGTAATTTCTCCGCATTGCAAGGTGCAATTCTGAAATTTTTTGCTTTTTCCTGCTCCTCTTAGCATGATAAAGAAGATTCAAAGAGAGTGAGATGCCAGCTCCTTTCATTCAGTCAGTAGCTTCAAACATTTCTGGTATATGAATAACATGATATTTTTCAATGGCAAAAAACAATGAATATTGTAAATGCACAAACAGTAATTTCTCCGCATTGAAAGGTGCAATTCTGAAATTTTTTTGCTTTTTCCTGCTCCTCTTAGCATGATAAAGAAGATTCAAAGAGAGTGAGATGCCAGCTCCTTTCATTCAGTCAGTAGCTTCAATCATTTCTGGACGTTTTTCAATGGCAAAAATCAATGAATATTGTAAATGCACAAACAGTAATTTCTCCGCATTGCAAGGTGCAATTCTGAAATTTTTTGCTTTTTCCTGCTCCTCTTAGCATGATAAACAAGATTCAAAGAGAGTGAGATGCCAGCTCCTTTCATTCAGTCAGTAGCTTCAATCATTTCTGGACGTTTTTCAATGGCAAAAATCAATGAATATTGTAAATGCACAAACAGTAATTTCTCCGCATTGCAAGGTGCAATTCTGAAATTTTTTGCTTTTTTCTGCTCCTCTTAGCATGATAAAGAAGATTCAAAGAGAGTGAGATGCCAGCTCCTTTCATTCAGTCAGTAGCTTCAAACATTTCTGGTATATGAATAACATGATGTTTTTCAATGGCAAAAATCAATGAATATTGTAAATCACAAACAGTAATTTCTCCGCATTGCAAGGTGCAATTCTGAAATTTTTTGCTTTTTCCTGCTCCTCTTAGCATGATAAAGAAGTCAAAGAGAGTGAGATGCCAGCTCCTTTCATTCAGTCAGTAGCTTCAATCATTTCTGGACGTTTTTCAATGGCAAAAATCAATGAATATTGTAAATGCACAAACAGTAATTTCTCCGCATTGCAAGGTGCAATTCTGAAATTTTTTGCTTTTTCCTGCTCCTCTTAGCAAGATAAACAAGATTCAAAGAGAGTGAGATGCCAGCTCCTTTCATTCAGTCAGTAGCTTCAATCATTTCTGGACGTTTTTCAATGGCAAAAATCAATGAATATTGTAAATGCACAAACAGTAATTTCTCCGCATTGCAAGGTGCAATTCTGAAATTTTTTGCTTTTTCCTGCTCCTCTTAGCATGATAAATAAGATTCAAAGAGAGTGAGATGCCAGCTCCTTTCATTCAGTCAGTAGCTTCAATCATTTCTGGACGTTTTTCAATGGCAAAAATCAATGAATATTGTAAATGCACAAACAGTAATTTCTCCGCATTGCAAGGTGCAATTCTGAAATTTTTTGCTTTTTCCTGCTCCTCTTAGCATGATAAACAAGATTCAAAGAGAGTGAGATGCCAGCTCCTTTCATTCAGTCAGTAGCTTCAATCATTTCTGGACGTTTTTCAATGGCAAAAATCAATGAATATTGTAAATGCACAAACAGTAATTTCTCCGCATTGCAAGGTGCAATTCTGAAATTTTTTGCTTTTTCCTGCTCCTCTTAGCATGATAAAGAAGATACAAAGAGAGTGATATGCCAGCTCCTTTCATTCAGTCAGTAGCTTCAATCATTTCTGGACGTTTTTCAATGGCAAAAATCAATGAATATTGTAAATGCACAAACAGTAATTTCTCCGCATTGCAAGGTGCAATTCTGAAATTTTTTGCTTTTTCCTGCTCCTCTTAGCATGTTAAACAAGATTCAAAGAGAGTGAGATGCCAGCTCCTTTCATTCAGTCAGTAGCTTCAATCATTTCTGGATGTTTTTCAATGGCAAAAATCAATGAATATTGTAAATGCACAAACAGTAATTTCTCCGCATTGCAAGGTGCAATTCTGAAATTTTTTGCTTTTTCCTGCTCCTCTTAGCAAGATAAGCAAGATTCAAAGAGAGTGAGATGCCAGCTCCTTTCATTCAGTCAGTAGCTTCAATAATTTCTGGACGTTTTTCAATGGCAAAAATCAATGAATATTGTAAATGCACAAACAGTAATTTCTCCGCATTGCAAGGTGCAATTCTGAAATTTTTTGCTTTTTCCTGCTCCTCTTAGCATGATAAAGAAGATTCAAAGAGAGTGAGATGCCAGCTCCTTTCATTCAGTCAGTAGCTTCAATCATTTCTGGACGTTTTTCAATGGCAAAAATCAATGAATATTGTAAATGCACAAACAGTAATTTCTCCGCATTGCAAGGTGCAATTCTGAAATTTTTTGCTTTTTCCTGCTCCTCTTAGCATGATAAAGAAGATTCAAAGAGAGTGAGATGCCAGCTCCTTTCATTCAGTCAGTAGCTTCAAACATTTCTGGTATATGAATAGCATGATGTTTTTCAATGGCAAAAATCAATGAATATTGTAAATGCACAAACAGTAATTTCTCCGCATTGCAAGGTGCAATTCTGAAATTTTTTGCTTTTTCCTGCTCCTCTAAGCATGATAAAGAAGATTCAAAGAGAGTGAGATGCCAGCTCCTTTCATTCAGTCAGTAGCTTCAATCATTTCTGGACGTTTTTCAATGGCAAAAATCAATGAATATTGTAAATGCACAAACAGTAATTTCTCCGCATTGCAAGGTGCAATTCTGAAATTTTTTGCTTTTTCCTGCTCCTCTTAGCATGACAAACAAGATTCAAAGAGAATGAGATGCCAGCTCCTTTCATTCAGTCAGTAGCTTCAATCATTTCTGGACGTTTTTCAATGGCAAAAATCAATGAATATTGTAAATGCACAAACAGTAATTTCTCCGCATTGCAAGGTGCAATTCTGAAATTTTTTGCTTTTTCCTGCTCCTCTTAGCATGATAAAGAAGATTCAAAGAGAGTGAGATGCCAGCTCCTTTCATTCAGTCAGTAGCTTCAAACATTTCTGATATATGAATAACATGATGTTTTTCAATGGCAAAA
This sequence comes from Phyllobates terribilis, assembly GCF_046119375.1. Classification (NCBI taxonomy): domain Eukaryota; kingdom Metazoa; phylum Chordata; class Amphibia; order Anura; family Dendrobatidae; genus Phyllobates; species Phyllobates terribilis. Next base: position 619,556 of record NW_027363469.1, on the reverse strand, counting down.
ATCAATGAATATTGTAAATCACAAACAGTAATTTCTCCGCATTGCAAGGTGCAATTCTGAAATTTTTTGCTTTTTCCTGCTCCTCTTAGCATGATAAAGAAGATTCAAAGAGAGTGAGATGCCAGCTCCTTTCATTCAGTCAGTAGCTTCAATCATTTCTGGACGTTTTTCAATGGCAAAAATCAATGAATATTGTAAATGCACAAACAGTAATTTCTCCGCATTGCAAGGTGCAATTCTGAAATTTTTTGCTTTTTCCTGCTCCTCTTAGCAAGATAAACAAGATTCAAAGAGAGTGAGATGCCAGCTCCTTTCATTCAGTCAGTAGCTTCAATCATTTCTGGACGTTTTTCAATGGCAAAAATCAATGAATATTGTAAATGCACAAACAGTAATTTCTCCGCATTGCAAGGTGCAATTCTGAAATTTTTTGCTTTTTCCTGCTCCTCTTAGCATGATAAAGAAGATTCAAAGAGAGTGAGATGCCAGCTCCTTTCATTCAGTCAGTAGCTTCAATCATTTCTGGACGTTTTTCAATGGCAAAAATCAATGAATATTGTAAATGCACAAACAGTAATTTCTCCGCATTGCAAGGTGCAATTCTGAAATTTTTTGCTTTTTCCTGCTCCTCTTAGCATGATAAACAAGATTCCAAGAGAGTGAGATGCCAGCTCCTTTCATTCAGTCAGTAGCTTCAATCATTTCTGGACGTTTTTCAATGGCAAAAATCAATGAATATTGTAAATGCACAAACAGTAATTTCTCCGCATTGCAAGGTGCAATTCTGAAATTTTTTGCTTTTTCCTGCTCCTCTTAGCATGATAAAGAAGATTCAAAGAGAGTGAGATGCCAGCTCCTTTCATTCAGTCAGTAGCTTCAATCATTTCTGGACGTTTTTCAATGGCAAAAATCAATGAATATTGTAAATGCACAAACAGTAATTTCTCCGCATTGCAAGGTGCAATTCTGAAATTTTTTGCTTTTTCCTGCTCCTCTTAGCATGATAAACAAGATTCAAAGAGAGTGAGATGCCAGCTCCTTTCATTCAGTCAGTAGCTTCAAACATTTCTGGTATATGAATAACATGATGTTTTTCAATGGCAAAAATCAATGAATATTGTAAATGCACAAACAGTAATTTCTCCGCATTGCAAGGTGCAATTCTGAAATTTTTTGCTTTTTCCTGCTCCTCTTAGCATGATAAAGAAGATTCAAAGAGAGTGAGATGCCAGCTCCTTTCATTCAGTCAGTAGCTTCAAACATTTCTGGTATATGAATAACATGATGTTTTTCAATGGCAAAAATCAATGAATATTGTAAATGCACAAACAGTAATTTCTCCGCATTGCAAGGTGCAATTCTGAAATTTTTTGCTTTTTCCTGCTCCTCTTAGCATGATAAAGAAGATTCAAAGAGAGTGAGATGCCAGCTCCTTTCATTCAGTAAGTAGCTTCAATCATTTCTGGACGTTTTTCAATGGCAAAAATCAATGAATATTGTAAATGCACAAACAGTAATTTCTCCGCATTGCAAGGTGCAATTCTGAAATTTTTTGCTTTTTCCTGCTCCTCTTAGCATGATAAAGAAGATTCAAAGAGAGTGAGATGCCAGCTCCTTTCATTCAGTCAGTAGCTTCAATCATTTCTGGACGTTTTTCAATGGCAAAAATCAATGAATATTGTAAATGCACAAACAGTAATTTCTCCGCATTGCAAGGTGCAATTCTGAAATTTTTTGCTTTTTCCTGCTCCTCTTAGCATGATAAAGAAGATTCAAAGAGAGTGAGATGCCAGCTCCTTTCATTCAGTCAGTAGCTTCAAACATTTCTGGTATATGAATAACATGATATTTTTCAATGGCAAAAAACAATGAATATTGTAAATGCACAAACAGTAATTTCTCCGCATTGAAAGGTGCAATTCTGAAATTTTTTTGCTTTTTCCTGCTCCTCTTAGCATGATAAAGAAGATTCAAAGAGAGTGAGATGCCAGCTCCTTTCATTCAGTCAGTAGCTTCAATCATTTCTGGACGTTTTTCAATGGCAAAAATCAATGAATATTGTAAATGCACAAACAGTAATTTCTCCGCATTGCAAGGTGCAATTCTGAAATTTTTTGCTTTTTCCTGCTCCTCTTAGCATGATAAACAAGATTCAAAGAGAGTGAGATGCCAGCTCCTTTCATTCAGTCAGTAGCTTCAATCATTTCTGGACGTTTTTCAATGGCAAAAATCAATGAATATTGTAAATGCACAAACAGTAATTTCTCCGCATTGCAAGGTGCAATTCTGAAATTTTTTGCTTTTTTCTGCTCCTCTTAGCATGATAAAGAAGATTCAAAGAGAGTGAGATGCCAGCTCCTTTCATTCAGTCAGTAGCTTCAAACATTTCTGGTATATGAATAACATGATGTTTTTCAATGGCAAAAATCAATGAATATTGTAAATCACAAACAGTAATTTCTCCGCATTGCAAGGTGCAATTCTGAAATTTTTTGCTTTTTCCTGCTCCTCTTAGCATGATAAAGAAGATTCAAAGAGAGTGAGATGCCAGCTCCTTTCATTCAGTCAGTAGCTTCAATCATTTCTGGACGTTTTTCAATGGCAAAAATCAATGAATATTGTAAATGCACAAACAGTAATTTCTCCGCATTGCAAGGTGCAATTCTGAAATTTTTTGCTTTTTCCTGCTCCTCTTAGCAAGATAAACAAGATTCAAAGAGAGTGAGATGCCAGCTCCTTTCATTCAGTCAGTAGCTTCAATCATTTCTTGACGTTTTTCAATGGCAAAAATCAATGAATATTGTAAATGCACAAACAGTAATTTCTCCGCATTGCAAGGTGCAATTCTGAAATTTTTTGCTTTTTCCTGCTCCTCTTAGCATGATAAACAAGATTCAAAGAGAGTGAGATGCCAGCTCCTTTCATTCAGTCAGTAGCTTCAATCATTTCTGGACGTTTTTCAATGGCAAAAATCAATGAATATTGTAAATGCACAAACAGTAATTTCTCCGCATTGCAAGGTGCAATTCTGAAATTTTTTGCTTTTTCCTGCTCCTCTTAGCATGATAAAGAAGATACAAAGAGAGTGATATGCCAGCTCCTTTCATTCAGTCAGTAGCTTCAATCATTTCTGGACGTTTTTCAATGGCAAAAATCAATGAATATTGTAAATGCACAAACAGTAATTTCTCCGCATTGCAAGGTGCAATTCTGAAATTTTTTGCTTTCTCCTGCTCCTCTTAGCATGTTAAACAAGATTCAAAGAGAGTGAGATGCCAGCTCCTTTCATTCAGTCAGTAGCTTCAATCATTTCTGGATGTTTTTCAATGGCAAAAATCAATGAATATTGTAAATGCACAAACAGTAATTTCTCCGCATTGCAAGGTGCAATTCTGAAATTTTTTGCTTTTTCCTGCTCCTCTTAGCAAGATAAGCAAGATTCAAAGAGAGTGAGATGCCAGCTCCTTTCATTCAGTCAGTAGCTTCAATAATTTCTGGACGTTTTTCAATGGCAAAAATCAATGAATATTGTAAATGCACAAACAGTAATTTCTCCGCATTGCAAGGTGCAATTCTGAAATTTTTTGCTTTTTCCTGCTCCTCTTAGCATGATAAAGAAGATTCAAAGAGAGTGAGATGCCAGCTCCTTTCATTCAGTCAGTAGCTTCAATCATTTCTGGACGTTTTTCAATGGCAAAAATCAATGAATATTGTAAATGCACAAACAGTAATTTCTCCGCATTGCAAGGTGCAATTCTGAAATTTTTTGCTTTTTCCTGCTCCTCTTAGCATGATAAAGAAGATTCAAAGAGAGTGAGATGCCAGCTCCTTTCATTCAGTCAGTAGCTTCAAACATTTCTGGTATATGAATAGCATGATGTTTTTCAATGGCAAAAATCAATGAATATTGTAAATGCACAAACAGTAATTTCTCCGCATTGCAAGGTGCAATTCTGAAATTTTTTGCTTTTTCCTGCTCCTCTAAGCATGATAAAGAAGATTCAAAGAGAGTGAGATGCCAGCTCCTTTCATTCAGTCAGTAGCTTCAATCATTTCTGGACGTTTTTCAATGGCAAAAATCAATGAATATTGTAAATGCACAAACAGTAATTTCTCCGCATTGCAAGGTGCAATTCTGAAATTTTTTGCTTTTTCCTGCTCCTCTTAGCATGACAAACAAGATTCAAAGAGAATGAGATGCCAGCTCCTTTCATTCAGTCAGTAGCTTCAATCATTTCTGGACGTTTTTCAATGGCAAAAATCAATGAATATTGTAAATGCACAAACAGTAATTTCTCCGCATTGCAAGGTGCAATTTTGAAATTTTTTGCTTTTTCCTGCTCCTCTTAGCATGATAAAGAAGATTCAAAGAGAGTGAGATGCCAGCTCCTTTCATTCAGTCAGTAGCTTCAAACATTTCTGATATATGAATAACATGATGTTTTTCAATGGCAAAAATCAATGAATATTGTAAATCACAAACAGTAATTTCTCCGCATTGCAAGGTGCAATTCTGAAATTTTTTGCTTTTTCCTGCTCCTCTTAGCATGATAAAGAAGATTCAAAGAGAGTGAGATGCCAGCTCCTTTCATTCAGTCAGTAGCTTCAATCATTTCTGGACGTTTTTCAATGGCAAAAATCAATGAATATTGTAAATGCACAAACAGTAATTTCTCCGCATTGCAAGGTGCAATTCTGAAATTTTTTGCTTTTTCCTGCTCCTCTTAGCAAGATAAACAAGATTCAAAGAGAGTGAGATGCCAGCTCCTTTCATTCAGTCAGTAGCTTCAATCATTTCTGGACGTTTTTCAATGGCAAAAATCAATGAATATTGTAAATGCACAAACAGTAATTTCTCCGCATTGCAAGGTGCAATTCTGAAATTTTTTGCTTTTTCCTGCTCCTCTTAGCATGATAAATAAGATTCAAAGAGAGTGAGATGCCAGCTCCTTTCATTCAGTCAGTAGCTTCAATCATTTCTGGACGTTTTTCAATGGCAAAAATCAATGAATATTGTAAATGCACAAACAGTAATTTCTCCGCATTGCAAGGTGCAATTCTGAAATTTTTTGCTTTTTCCTGCTCCTCTTAGCATGATAAACAAGATTCAAAGAGAGTGAGATGCCAGCTCCTTTCATTCAGTCAGTAGCTTCAATCATTTCTGGACGTTTTTCAATGGCAAAAATCAATGAATATTGTAAATGCACAAACAGTAATTTCTCCGCATTGCAAGGTGCAATTCTGAAATTTTTTGCTTTTTCCTGCTCCTCTTAGCATGATAAAGAAGATACAAAGAGAGTGAGATGCCAGCTCCTTTCATTCAGTCAGTAGCTTCAATCATTTCTGGACGTTTTTCAATGGCAAAAATCAATGAATATTGTAAATGCACAAACAGTAATTTCTCCGCATTGCAAGGTGCAATTCTGAAATTTTTTGCTTTTTCCTGCTCCTCTTAGCATGTTAAACAAGATTCAAAGAGAGTGAGATGCCAGCTCCTTTCATTCAGTCAGTAGCTTCAATCATTTCTGGATGTTTTTCAATGGCAAAAATCAATGAATATTGTAAATGCACAAACAGTAATTTCTCCGCATTGCAAGGTGCAATTCTGAAATTTTTTGCTTTTTCCTGCTCCTCTTAGCAAGATAAACAAGATTCAAAGAGAGTGAGATGCCAGCTCCTTTTATTCAGTCAGTAGCTTCAATAATTTCTGGACGTTTTTCAATGGCAAAAATCAATGAATATTGTAAATGCACAAACAGTAATTTCTCCGCATTGCAAGGTGCAATTCTGAAATTTTTTGCTTTTTCCTGCTCCTCTTAGCATGATAAAGAAGATTCAAAGAGAGTGAGATGCCAGCTCCTTTCATTCAGTCAGTAGCTTCAATCATTTCTGGACGTTTTTCAATGGCAAAAATCAATGAATATTGTAAATGCACAAACAGTAATTTCTCCGCATTGCAAGGTGCAATTCTGAAATTTTTTGCTTTTTCCTGCTCCTCTTAGCATGATAAAGAAGATTCAAAGAGAGTGAGATGCCAGCTCCTTTCATTCAGTCAGTAGCTTCAAACATTTCTGGTATATGAATAGCATGATGTTTTTCAATGGCAAAAATCAATGAATATTGTAAATGCACAAACAGTAATTTCTCCGCATTGCAAGGTGCAATTCTGAAATTTTTTGCTTTTTCCTGCTCCTCTAAGCATGATAAAGAAGATTCAAAGAGAGTGAGATGCCAGCTCCTTTCATTCAGTCAGTAGCTTCAATCATTTCTGGACGTTTTTCAATGGCAAAAATCAATGAATATTGTAAATGCACAAACAGTAATTTCTCCGCATTGCAAGGTGCAATTCTGAAATTTTTTGCTTTTTCCTGCTCCTCTTAGCATGACAAACAAGATTCAAAGAGAATGAGATGCCAGCTCCTTTCATTCAGTCAGTAGCTTCAATCATTTCTGGACGTTTTTCAATGGCAAAAATCAATGAATATTGTAAATGCACAAACAGTAATTTCTCCGCATTGCAAGGTGCAATTCTGAAATTTTTTGCTTTTTCCTGCTCCTCTTAGCATGATAAAGAAGATTCAAAGAGAGTGAGATGCCAGCTCCTTTCATTCAGTCAGTAGCTTCAAACATTTCTGGTATATGAATAACATGATGTTTTTCAATGGCAAAAATCAATGAATATTGTAAATGCACAAACAGTAATTTCTCCGCATTGCAAGGTGCAATTCTGAAATTTTTTGCTTTTTCCTGCTCTTCTTAGCATGATAAAGAAGATTCAAAGAGAGTGAGATGCCAGCTCCTTTCATTCAGTCAGTAGCTTCAATCATTTCTGGACGTTTTTCAATGGCAAAAATCAATGAATATTGTAAATGCACAAACAGTAATTTCTCCGCATTGCAAGGAGCAATTCTGAAATTTTTTTGCTTTTTCCTGCTCCTCTTAGCATGATAAAGAAGATTCAAAGAGAGTGAGATGCCAGCTCCTTTCATTCAGTCAGTAGCTTCAAACATTTCTGGTATATGAATAACATGATGTTTTTCAATGGCAAAAATCAATGAATATTGTAAATGCACAAACAGTAATTTCTCCGCATTGCAAGGTGCAATTTTGAAATTTTTTGCTTTTTCCTGCTCCTCTTAGCATGGTAAAGAAGATTCAAAGAGAGTGAGATGCCAGCTCCTTTCATTCAGTCAGTAGCTTCAATCATTTCTGAACGTTTTTCAATGGCAAAAATCAATGAATATTGTAAATGCACAAACAGTAATTTCTCCGCATTGCAAGGTGCAATTCTGAAATTTTTTGCTTTTTCCTGCTCCTCTTAGCATGATAAACAAGATTCAAAGAGAGTGAGATGCCAGCTCCTTTCATTCAGTCAGTAGCTTCAATCATTTCTGGATGTTTTTCAATGGCAAAAATCAATGAATATTGTAAATGCACAAACAGTAATTTCTCCGCATTGCAAGGTGCAATTCTGAAATTTTTTGCTTTTTTCTGCTCCTCTTAGCATGATAAAGAAGATTCAAAGAGAGTGAGATGCCAGCTCCTTTCATTCAGTCAGTAGCTTCAAACATTTCTGGTATATGAATAACATGATGTTTTTCAATGGCAAAAATCAATGAATATTGTAAATGCACAAACAGTAATTCTCCGCATTGCAAGGTGCAATTCTGAAATTTTTTGCTTTTTCCTGCTCCTCTTAGCATGATAAAGAAGATTCAAAGAGAGTGAGATGCCAGCTCCTTTCATTCAGTCAGTAGCTTCAAACATTTCTGGTATATGAATAACATGATGTTTTTCAATGGCAAAAATCAATGAATATTGTAAATGCACAAACAGTAATTTCTCCGCATTGCAAGGTGTAATTCTGAAATTTTTTGCTTTTTCCTGCTCCTCTAAGCATGATAAAGAAGATTCAAAGAGAGTGAGATGCCAGCTCCTTTCATTCAGTCAGTAGCTTCAATCATTTCTGGACGTTTTTCAATGGCAAAAATCAATGAATATTGTAAATGCACAAACAGTAATTTCTCCGCATTGCAAGGTGCAATTCTGAAATTTTTTGCTTTTTCCTGCTCCTCTTAGCATGATAAACAAGATTCAAAGAGAGTGAGATGCCAGCTCCTTTCATTCAGTCAGTAGCTTCAATCATTTCTGGACGTTTTTCAATGGCAAAAATCAATGAATATTGTAAATGCACAAACAGTAATTTCTCCGCATTGCAAGGTGCAATTCTGAAATTTTTTGCTTTTTCCTGCTCCTCTTAGCATGATAAAGAAGATTCAAAGAGAGTGAGATGCCAGCTCCTTTCATTCAGTCAGTAGCTTCAAACATTTCTGGTATATGAATAACATGATGTTTTTCAATGGCAAAAATCAATGAATATTGTAAATGCAAAAACAGTAATTTCTCCGCATTGCAAGGTGCAATTCTGAAATTTTTTGCTTTTTCCTGCTCCTCTTAGCATGATAAAGAAGATTCAAAGAGAGTGAGATGCCAGCTCCTTTCATTCAGTAAGTAGCTTCAATCATTTCTGGACGTTTTTCAATGGCAATAATCAATGAATATTGTAAATGCACAAACAGTAATTTCTCCGCATTGCAAGGTGCAATTCTGAAATTTTTTGCTTTTTCCTGCTCCTCTTAGCATGATAAAGAAGATTCAAAGAGAGTGAGATGCCAGCTCCTTTCATTCAGTCAGTAGCTTCAATCATTTCTGGACGTTTTTCAATGGCAAAAATCAATGAATATTGTAAATGCACAAACAGTAATTTCTCCGCATTGCAAGGTGCAATTCTGAAATTTTTTGCTTTTTCCTGCTCCTCTTAGCATGATAAAGAAGATTCAAAGAGAGTGAGATGCCAGCTCCTTTCATTCAGTCAGTAGCTTCAAACATTTCTGGTATATGAATAACATGATATTTTTCAATGGCAAAAAACAATGAATATTGTAAATGCACAAACAGTAATTTCTCCGCATTGAAAGGTGCAATTCTGAAATTTTTTTGCTTTTTCCTGCTCCTCTTAGCATGATAAAGAAGATTCAAAGAGAGTGAGATGCCAGCTCCTTTCATTCAGTCAGTAGCTTCAATCATTTCTGGACGTTTTTCAATGGCAAAAATCAATGAATATTGTAAATGCACAAACAGTAATTTCTCCGCATTGCAAGGTGCAATTCTGAAATTTTTTGCTTTTTCCTGCTCCTCTTAGCATGATAAACAAGATTCAAAGAGAGTGAGATGCCAGCTCCTTTCATTCAGTCAGTAGCTTCAATCATTTCTGGACGTTTTTCAATGGCAAAAATCAATGAATATTGTAAATGCACAAACAGTAATTTCTCCGCATTGCAAGGTGCAATTCTGAAATTTTTTGCTTTTTTCTGCTCCTCTTAGCATGATAAAGAAGATTCAAAGAGAGTGAGATGCCAGCTCCTTTCATTCAGTCAGTAGCTTCAAACATTTCTGGTATATGAATAACATGATGTTTTTCAATGGCAAAAATCAATGAATATTGTAAATCACAAACAGTAATTTCTCCGCATTGCAAGGTGCAATTCTGAAATTTTTTGCTTTTTCCTGCTCCTCTTAGCATGATAAAGAAGATTCAAAGAGAGTGAGATGCCAGCTCCTTTCATTCAGTCAGTAGCTTCAATCATTTCTGGACGTTTTTCAATGGCAAAAATCAATGAATATTGTAAATGCACAAACAGTAATTTCTCCGCATTGCAAGGTGGAATTCTGAAATTTTTTGCTTTTTCCTGCTCCTCTTAGCAAGATAAACAAGATTCAAAGAGAGTGAGATGCCAGCTCCTTTCATTCAGTCAGTAGCTTCAATCATTTCTGGACGTTTTTCAATGGCAAAAATCAATGAATATTGTAAATGCACAAACAGTAATTTCTCCGCATTGCAAGGTGCAATTCTGAAATTTTTTGCTTTTTCCTGCTCCTCTTAGCATGATAAATAAGATTCAAAGAGAGTGAGATGCCAGCTCCTTTCATTCAGTCAGTAGCTTCAATCATTTCTGGACGTTTTTCAATGGCAAAAATCAATGAATATTGTAAATGCACAAACAGTAATTTCTCCGCATTGCAAGGTGCAATTCTGAAATTTTTTGCTTTTTCCTGCTCCTCTTAGAATGATAAACAAGATTCAAAGAGAGTGAGATGCCAGCTCCTTTCATTCAGTCAGTAGCTTCAATCATTTCTGGACGTTTTTCAATGGCAAAAATCAATGAATATTGTAAATGCACAAACAGTAATTTCTCCGCATTGCAAGGTGCAATTCTGAAATTTTTTGCTTTTTCCTGCTCCTCTTAGCATGATAAAGAAGATACAAAGAGAGTGAGATGCCAGCTCCTTTCATTCAGTCAGTAGCTTCAATCATTTCTGTACGTTTTTCAATGGCAAAAATCAATGAATATTGTAAATGCACAAACAGTAATTTCTCCGCATTGCAAGGTGCAATTCTGAAATTTTTTGCTTTTTCCTGCTCCTCTTAGCATGTTAAACAAGATTCAAAGAGAGTGAGATGCCAGCTCCTTTCATTCAGTCAGTAGCTTCAATCATTTCTGGATGTTTTTCAATGGCAAAAATCAATGAATATTGTAAATGCACAAACAGTAATTTCTCCGCATTGCAAGGTGCAATTCTGAAATTTTTTGCTTTTTCCTGCTCCTCTTAGCAAGATAAACAAGATTCAAAGAGAGTGAGATGCCAGTTCCTTTCATTCAGTCAGTAGCTTCAATAATTTCTGGACGTTTTTAAATGGCAAAAATCAATGAATATTGTAAATGCACAAACAGTAATTTCTCCGCATTGCAAGGTGCAATTCTGAAATTTTTTGCTTTTTCCTGCTCCTCTTAGCATGATAAAGAAGATTCAAAGAGAGTGAGATGCCAGCTCCTTTCATTCAGTCAGTAGCTTCAATCATTTCTGGACGTTTTTCAATGGCAAAAATCAATGAATATTGTAAATGCACAAACAGTAATTTCTCCGCATTGCAAGGTGCAATTCTGAAATTTTTTGCTTTTTCCTGCTCCTCTTAGCATGATAAAGAAGATTCAAAGAGAGTGAGATGCCAGCTCCTTTCATTCAGTCAGTAGCTTCAAACATTTCTGGTATATGAATAACATGATGTTTTTCAATGGCAAAAATCAATGAATATTGTAAATGCACAAACAGTAATTTCTCCGCATTGCAAGGTGCAATTCTGAAATTTTTTGCTTTTTCCTGCTCCTCTAAGCATGATAAAGAAGATTCAAAGAGAGTGAGATGCCAGCTCCTTTCATTCAGTCAGTAGCTTCAATCATTTCTGGACGTTTTTCAATGGCAAAAATCAATGAATATTGTAAATGCACAAACAGTAATTTCTCCGCATTGCAAGGTGCAATTCTGAAATTTTTTGCTTTTTCCTGCTCCTCTTAGCATGACAAACAAGATTCAAAGAGAATGAGATGCCAGCTCCTTTCATTCAGTCAGTAGCTTCAATCATTTCTGGACGTTTTTCAATGGCAAAAATCAATGAATATTGTAAATGCACAAACAGTAATTTCTCCGCATTGCAAGGTGCAATTCTGAAATTTTTTGCTTTTTCCTGCTCCTCTTAGCATGATAAAGAAGATTCAAAGAGAGTGAGATGCCAGCTCCTTTCATTCAGTCAGTAGCTTCAAACATTTCTGGTATATGAATAACATGATGTTTTTCAATGGCAAAAATCAATGAATATTGTAAATGCACAAACAGTAATTTCTCCGCATTGCAAGGTGCAATTCTGAAATTTTTTGCTTTTTCCTGCTCCTCTTAGCATGATAAAGAAGATTCAAAGAGAGTGAGATGCCAGCTCCTTTCATTCAGTCAGTAGCTTCAATCATTTCTGGACGTTTTTCAATGGCAAAAATCAATGAATATTGTAAATGCACAAACAGTAATTTCTCCGCATTGCAAGGAGCAATTCTGAAATTTTTTTGCTTTTTCCTGCTCCTCTTAGCATGATAAAGAAGATTCAAAGAGAGTGAGATGCCAGCTCCTTTCATTCAGTCAGTAGCTTCAAACATTTCTGGTATATGAATAACATGATGTTTTTCAATGGCAAAAATCAATGAATATTGTAAATGCACAAACAGTAATTTCTCCGCATTGCAAGGTGCAATTTTGAAATTTTTTGCTTTTTCCTGCTCCTCTTAGCATGGTAAAGAAGATTCAAAGAGAGTGAGATGCCAGCTCCTTTCATTCAGTCAGTAGCTTCAATCATTTCTGAACGTTTTTCAATGGCAAAAATCAATGAATATTGTAAATGCACAAACAGTAATTTCTCCGCATTGCAAGGTGCAATTCTGAAATTTTTTGCTTTTTCCTGCTCCTCTTAGCATGATAAACAAGATTCAAAGAGAGTGAGATGCCAGCTCCTTTCATTCAGTCAGTAGCTTCAATCATTTCTGGATGTTTTTCAATGGCAAAAATCAATGAATATTGTAAATGCACAAACAGTAATTTCTCCGCATTGCAAGGTGCAATTCTGAAATTTTTTGCTTTTTTCTGCTCCTCTTAGCATGATAAAGAAGATTCAAAGAGAGTGAGATGCCAGCTCCTTTCATTCAGTCAGTAGCTTCAAACATTTCTGGTATATGAATAACATGATGTTTTTCAATGGCAAAAATCAATGAATATTGTAAATGCACAAACAGTAATTCTCCGCATTGCAAGGTGCAATTCTGAAATTTTTTGCTTTTTCCTGCTCCTCTTAGCATGATAAAGAAGATTCAAAGAGAGTGAGATGCCAGCTCCTTTCATTCAGTCAGTAGCTTCAAACATTTCTGGTATATGAATAACATGATGTTTTTCAATGGCAAAAATCAATGAATATTGTAAATGCACAAACAGTAATTTCTCCGCATTGCAAGGTGTAATTCTGAAATTTTTTGCTTTTTCCTGCTCCTCTAAGCATGATAAAGAAGATTCAAAGAGAGTGAGATGCCAGCTCCTTTCATTCAGTCAGTAGCTTCAATCATTTCTGGACGTTTTTCAATGGCAAAAATCAATGAATATTGTAAATGCACAAACAGTAATTTCTCCGCATTGCAAGGTGCAATTCTGAAATTTTTTGCTTTTTCCTGCTCCTCTTAGCATGATAAACAAGATTCAAAGAGAGTGAGATGCCAGCTCCTTTCATTCAGTCAGTAGCTTCAATCATTTCTGGACGTTTTTCAATGGCAAAAATCAATGAATATTGTAAATGCACAAACAGTAATTTCTCCGCATTGCAAGGTGCAATTCTGAAATTTTTTGCTTTTTCCTGCTCCTCTTAGCATGATAAAGAAGATTCAAAGAGAGTGAGATGCCAGCTCCTTTCATTCAGTCAGTAGCTTCAAACATTTCTGGTATATGAATAGCATGATGTTTTTCAATGGCAAAAATCAATGAATATTGTAAATGCACAAACAGTAATTTCTCCGCATTGCAAGGTGCAATTCTGAAATTTTTTGCTTTTTCCTGCTCCTCTTAGCATGATAAACAAGATTCAAAGAGAGTGAGATGCCAGCTCCTTTCATTCAGTCAGTAGCTTCAATCATTTCTGGACGTTTTTCAATGGCAAAAATCAATGAATATTGTAAATGCACAAACAGTAATTTCTCCGCATTGCAAGGTGCAATTCTGAAATTTTTTGCTTTTTCCTGCTCCTCTTAGCATGATAAAGAAGATTCAAAGAGAGTGAGATGCCAGCTCCTTTCATTCAGTCAGTAGCTTCAAACATTTCTGGTATATGAATAACATGATATTTTTCAATGGCAAAAATCAATGAATATTGTAAATGCACAAACAGTAATTTCTCCGCATTGAAAGGTGCAATTCTGAAATTTCTTGCTTTTTCCTGCTCCTCTTAGCATGATAAAGAAGATTCAAAGAGAGTGAGATGCCAGCTCCTTTCATTCAGTCAGTAGCTTCAATCATTTCTGGACGTTTTTCAATGGCAAAAATCAATGAATATTGTAAATGCACAAACAGTAATTTCTCCGCATTGCAAGGTGCAATTCTGAAATTTTTTGCTTTTTCCTGCTCCTCTTAGCATGATAAACAAGATTCAAAGAGAGTGAGATGCCAGCTCCTTTCATTCAGTCAGTAGCTTCAATCATTTCTGGACGTTTTTCAATGGCAAAAATCAATGAATATTGTAAATGCACAAACAGTAATTTCTCCGCATTGCAAGGTGCAATTCTGAAATTTTTTGCTTTTTTCTGCTCCTCTTAGCATGATAAAGAAGATTCAAAGAGAGTGAGATGCCAGCTCCTTTCATTCAGTCAGTAGCTTCAATCATTTCTGGATGTTTTTCAATGGCAAAAATCAATGAATATTGTAAATGCACAAACAGTAATTTCTCCGCATTGCAAGGTGCAATTCTGAAATTTTTTGCTTTTTTCTGCTCCTCTTAGCATGATAAAGAAGATTCAAAGAGAGTGAGATGCCAGCTCCTTTCATTCAGTCAGTAGCTTCAAACATTTCTGGTATATGAATAACATGATGTTTTTCAATGGCAAAAATCAATGAATATTGTAAATGCACAAACAGTAATTCTCCGCATTGCAAGGTGCAATTCTGAAATTTTTTGCTTTTTCCTGCTCCTCTTAGCATGATAAAGAAGATTCAAAGAGAGTGAGATGCCAGCTCCTTTCATTCAGTCAGTAGCTTCAAACATTTCTGGTATATGAATAACATGATGTTTTTCAATGGCAAAAATCAATGAATATTGTAAATGCACAAACAGTAATTTCTCCGCATTGCAAGGTGTAATTCTGAAATTTTTTGCTTTTTCCTGCTCCTCTAAGCATGATAAAGAAGATTCAAAGAGAGTGAGATGCCAGCTCCTTTCATTCAGTCAGTAGCTTCAATCATTTCTGGACGTTTTTCAATGGCAAAAATCAATGAATATTGTAAATGCACAAACAGTAATTTCTCCGCATTGCAAGGTGCAATTCTGAAATTTTTTGCTTTTTCCTGCTCCTCTTAGCATGATAAACAAGATTCAAAGAGAGTGAGATGCCAACTCCTTTCATTCAGTCAGTAGCTTCAATCATTTCTGGACGTTTTTCAATGGCAAAAATCAATGAATATTGTAAATGCACAAACAGTAATTTCTCCGCATTGCAAGGTGCAATTCTGAAATTTTTTGCTTTTTCCTGCTCCTCTTAGCATGATAAAGAAGATTCAAAGAGAGTGAGATGCCAGCTCCTTTCATTCAGTCAGTAGCTTCAAACATTTCTGGTATATGAATAGCATGATGTTTTTCAATGGCAAAAATCAATGAATATTGTAAATGCACAAACAGTAATTTCTCCGCATTGCAAGGTGCAATTCTGAAATTTTTTGCTTTTTCCTGTTCCTCTTAGCATGATAAAGAAGATTCAAAGAGAGTGAGATGCCAGCTCCTTTCATTCAGTCAGTAGCTTCAATCATTTCTGGACGTTTTTCAATGGCAAAAATCAATGAATATTGTAAATGCACAAACAGTAATTTCTCCGCATTGCAAGGTGCAATTCTGAAATTTTTTGCTTTTCCCTGCTCCTCTTAGCATGATAAAGAAGATTCAAAGAGAGTGAGATGCCAGCTCCTTTCATTCAGTCAGTAGCTTCAAACATTTCTGGTATATGAATAACATGTTTTTCAATGGCAAAAATCAATGAATATTGTAAATGCACAAACAGTAATTTCTCCACATTGCAAGTGCAATTCTGAAAGTTTTTGCTTTTTGCTGCTCCTCTTAGCATGATAAAGAAGATTCAAAGAGAGTGAGATGCCAGCTCCTTTCATTCAGTAAGTAGCTTCAATCATTTCTGGATGTTTTTCAATGGCAAAAATCAATGAATATTGTAAATGCACAAACAGTAATTTCTCCGCATTGCAAGGTGCAATACTGAAATTTTTTGCTTTTTCCTGCTCCTCTTAGCATGATAAACAAGATTCAAAGAGAGTGAGATGCCAGCTCCTTTCATTCAGTCAGTAGCTTCAATCATTTCTGGACGTTTTTCAATGGCAAAAATCAATGAATATTGTAAATGCACAAACAGTAATTTCTCCGCATTGCAAGGTGCAATTCTGAAATTTTTTGCTTTTTCCTGCTCCTCTTAGCATGATAAAGAAGATTCAAAGAGAGTGAGATGCCAGCTCCTTTCATTCAGTCAGTAGCTTCAAACATTTCTGGTATATGAATAACATGATATTTTTCAATGGCAAAAATCAATGAATATTGTAAATGCACAAACAGTAATTTCTCCGCATTGAAAGGTGCAATTCTGAAATTTCTTGCTTTTTCCTGCTCCTCTTAGCATGATAAAGAAGATTCAAAGAGAGTGAGATGCCAGCTCCTTTCATTCAGTCAGTAGCTTCAATCATTTCTG
Source organism: Phyllobates terribilis (assembly GCF_046119375.1). Taxonomy (NCBI): domain Eukaryota; kingdom Metazoa; phylum Chordata; class Amphibia; order Anura; family Dendrobatidae; genus Phyllobates; species Phyllobates terribilis. The sequence goes on along the minus strand of NW_027363469.1, from coordinate 603,177 downwards.
GACGTTTTTCAATGGCAAAAATCAATGAATATTGTAAATGCACAAACAGTAATTTCTCCGCATTGCAAGGTGCAATTCTGAAATTTTTTGCTTTTTCCTGCTCCTCTTAGCATGATAAACAAGATTCAAAGAGAGTGAGATGCCAGCTCCTTTCATTCAGTCAGTAGCTTCAATCATTTCTGGACGTTTTTCAATGGCAAAAATCAATGAATATTGTAAATGCACAAACAGTAATTTCTCCGCATTGCAAGGTGCAATTCTGAAATTTTTTGCTTTTTTCTGCTCCTCTTAGCATGATAAAGAAGATTCAAAGAGAGTGAGATGCCAGCTCCTTTCATTCAGTCAGTAGCTTCAAACATTTCTGGTATATGAATAACATGATGTTTTTCAATAACAAAAATCAATGAATATTGTAAATGCACAAACAGTAATTTCTCCGCATTGCAAGGTGCAATTCTGAATTTTTTTGCTTTTTCCTGCTCCTCTTAGCATGATAAAGAAGACTCAAAGAGAGTGAGATGTCAGCTTCTTTCATTCAGTCAGTAGCTTCAATCATTTCTGGACGTTTTTCAATGGCAAAAATCAATGAATATTGTAAATGCACAAACAGTAATTTCTCCGCATTGCAAGGTGCAATTCTGAAATTTTTTGCTTTTTCCTGCTCCTCTTAGCATGATAAAGAAGATTCAAAGAGAGTGAGATGCCAGCTCCTTTCATTCAGTCAGTAGCTTCAATCATTTCTGGACGTTTTTCAATGGCAAAAATCAATGAATATTGTAAATGCACAAACAGTAATTTCTCCGCATTGCAAGGTGCAATTCTGAAATTTTTTGCTTTTTCCTGCTCCTCTTAGCATGATAAAGAAGATTCAAAGAGAGTGAGATGCCAGCTCCTTTCATTCAGTCAGTAGCTTCAAACATTTCTGGTATATGAATAACATGATGTTTTTCAATGGCAAAAATCAATGAATATTGTAAATGCACAAACAGTAATTTCTCCGCATTGCAAGGTGCAATTTTGAAATTTTTTGCTTTTTCCTGCTCCTCTTAGCATGATAAAGAAGATTCAAAGAGAGTGAGATGCCAGCTCCTTTCATTCAGTCAGTAGCTTCAATCATTTCTGGACGTTTTTCAATGGCAAAAATCAATGAATATTGTAAATGCACAACAGTAATTTCTCCGCATTGCAAGGTGCAATTCTGAAATTTTTTGCTTTTTCCTGCTCCTCTTAGCATGATAAAGAAGATTCAAAGAGAGTGAGATGCCAGCTCCTTTCATTCAGTCAGTAGCTTCAAAAATTTCTGGTACATGAATAACATGATGTTTTTCAATGGCAAAAATCAATGAATATTGTAAATGCACAAACAGTAATTTCTCCGCATTGCAAGGTGCAATTCTGAAATTTTTTGCTTTTTCCTGCTCCTCTTAGCATGATAAAGAAGATTCAAAGAGAGTGAGATGCCAGCTCCTTTCATTCAGTCAGTAGCTTCAATCATTTCTGGACGTTTTTCAATGGCAAAAATCAATGAATATTGTAAATGCACAAACAGTAATTTCTCCGCATTGCAAGGTGCAATTCTGAAATTTTTTGCTTTTTCCTGCTCCTCTTAGCATGATAAACAAGATTCAAAGAGAGTGAGATGCCAGCTCCTTTCATTCAGTCAGTAGCTTCAATCATTTCTGGATGTTTTTCAATGGCAAAAATCAATGAATATTGTAAATGCACAAACAGTAATTTCTCCGCATTGCAAGGTGCAATTCTGAAATTTTTTGCTTTTTCCTGCTCCTCTTAGCATGATAAAGAAGATTCAAAGAGAGTGAGATGCCAGCTCCTTTCATTCAGTCAGTAGCTTCAATCATTTCTGGACGTTTTTCAATGGCAAAAATCAATGAATATTGTAAATGCACAAACAGTAATTTCTCCGCATTGCAAGGTGCAATTCTGAAATTTTTTGCTTTTTCCTGCTCCTCTTAGCATGATAAAGAAGATTCAAAGAGAGTGCGATGCCAGCTCCTTTCATTCAGTCAGTAGCTTCAATCATTTCTGGACGTTTTTCAATGGCAAAAATCAATGAATATTGTAAATGCACAAACAGTAATTTCTCCGCATTGCAAGGTGCAATTCTGAAATTTTTTGCTTTTTCCTGCTCCTCTTAGCATGATAAAGAAGATTCAAAGAGAGTGAGATGCCAGCTCCTTTCATTCAGTCAGTAGCTTCAAACATTTCTGGTATATGAATAACATGATGTTTTTCAATGGCAAAAATCAATGAATATTGTAAATGCACAAACAGTAATTTCTCCGCATTGCAAGGTGCAATTCTGAAATTTTTTGCTTTTTCCTGCTCCTCTTAGCATGATAAAGAAGATTCAAAGAGAGTGAGATGCCAGCTCCTTTCATTCAGTCAGTAGCTTCAATCATTTCTGGACGTTTTTCAATGGCAAAAATCAATGAATATTGTAAATGCACAAACAGTAATTTCTCCGCATTGCAAGGTGCAATTCTGAAATTTTTTGCTTTTTCCTGCTCCTCTTAGCATGATAAAGAAGATTCAAAGAGAGTGAGATGCCAGCTTCTTTCATTCAGTCAGTAGCTTCAATCATTTCTGGACGTTTTTCAATGGCAAAAATCAATGAATATTGTAAATGCACAAACAGTAATTTCTCCGCATTGCAAGGTGCAATTCTGAAATTTTTTGCTTTTTTCTGCTCCTCTTAGCATGATAAAGAAGATTCAAAGAGAGTGAGATGCCAGCTCCTTTCATTCAGTCAGTAGCTTCAAACATTTCTGGTATATGAATAACATGATGTTTTTCAATGGCAAAAATCAATGAATATTGTAAATGCACAAACAGTAATTTCTCCGCATTGCAAGGTGCAATTTTGAAATTTTTTGCTTTTTCCTGCTCCTCTTAGCATGATAAAGAAGATTCAAAGAGAGTGAGATGCCAGCTCCTTTCATTCAGTCAGTAGCTTCAATCATTTCTGGACGTTTTTCAATGGCAAAAATCAATGAATATTGTAAATGCACAACAGTAATTTCTCCGCATTGCAAGGTGCAATTCTGAAATTTTTTGCTTTTTCCTGCTCCTCTTAGCATGATAAAGAAGATTCAAAGAGAGTGAGATGCCAGCTCCTTTCATTCAGTCAGTAGCTTCAAACATTTCTGGTACATGAAT